>NW_028125219.1:0-161773 GCF_965194825.1 Balaenoptera physalus
CCTAACCCTAGGCCACCCTTGACTGCTTCTGCCTCCAATAGATTTCCTAAGCACTAGTGTTTTAAGGAACAGCTTAAAAATAGAATCCTAATGTGATTTCTTTATAATGTGTGTGTTCCTTATCTTATCCTAGTGTCTCAACTCTTCTCCATGGCTGGACCTCCAAATAATATTCCTTTATGTGCTAAGGGGTATCTAGAGAGTGGGATAGGTTTAATAACTACCTTAACCCTAACGCGTACCCTAACCCTAACCCCTACCCTAACCCTAACACGTACCCTAATCCTAACCAATACCCTAAACCGAGCCCTAACCCTAACACTAACCCTAACCCTAACCCTAACCCATACCCTATGGCGCACACGAAGCCCTCCCCGAACCCGTACCCTAAGCCTAACCCTAAGCCTAACCCTAACCCTAGGCTACCCTTGACTGCTTCTGCCTCCAATAGATTTCCTAAGCACTAGTGTTTTAAGGAACAGCATAAAAAGAGAATCCTAATGTGATTTCTTTATAATGGGTGTGTTCCTTATCTTATCCTAGTGTCTAAACTCTTCTCCATGGCTGGACCCCCAAATAATATTCCTTTACGTGCTAAGGGGTATCTAGAGAGTGGGATAGGTTTAATAACTACCCTAACCCTAAAACGTACCCTAACCCTAACCCCTACCCTAACCCTAACACGTACCCTAATCCTAAACCGTTCCCTAAACCGAGCCCTAACCCTAACACTAACCCTAACCCTTACCCTAACCCATACACTACGCCGTACCTGAAGCCCTCCCCGAACCCGTACCCTAAGCAGTACCCTAAGCCTAACCCTAAGCCTAACCCTAACCCTAGGCTACCCTTGACTGCTTCTGCCTCCAATAGATTTCCTAAGCACTAGTGTTTTAAGGAAGAGCTTAAAAAGAGAATCCTAATGTGATTTCTTTATAATGGGTGTGTTCCTTATCTTATCCTAGTGTCTAAACTCTTCTCCATGGCTGGACCCCCAAATAATATTCCTTTACGTGCTAAGGGGTATCTAGAGAGTGGGATAGGTTTAATAAATACCCTAACCCTAACACGTACCCTAACCCTAACCCCTACCCTAACCCTAACACGTACCCTAAACCTAAACCGTACCCTAAACCAAGCCCTAACCCTAACACTAACACTAACCCTAACCCTAACCCATACCCTACGCCGTACCCGAAGCCCTCCCCGAACCCGTACCCTAAGCCGTATCCTAAGCCTAACCCTAAGCCTAACCCTAACCCTAGGCCACCCTTGACTGCTTCTGCCTCCAATAGATTTCCTAAGCACTAGTGTTTTAAGGAACAGCTTAAAAATAGAATCCTAATGTGATTTCTTTATAATGTGTGTGTTCCTTATCTTATCCTAGTGTCTCAACTCTTCTCCATGGCTGGACCTCCAAATAATATTCCTTTATGTGCTAAGGGGTATCTAGAGAGTGGGATAGGTTTAATAACTACCTTAACCCTAACGCGTACCCTAACCCTAACCCCTACCCTAACCCTAACACGTACCCTAATCCTAACCAATACCCTAAACCGAGCCCTAACCCTAACACTAACCCTAACCCTAACCCTAACCCATACCCTATGGCGCACACGAAGCCCTCCCCGAACCCGTACCCTAAGCCTAACCCTAAGCCTAACCCTAACCCTAGGCTACCCTTGACTGCTTCTGCCTCCAATAGATTTCCTAAGCACTAGTGTTTTAAGGAACAGCATAAAAAGAGAATCCTAATGTGATTTCTTTATAATGGGTGTGTTCCTTATCTTACCCTAGTGTCTAAACTCTTCTCCATGGCTGGACCCCCAAATAATATTCCTTTACGTGCTAAGGGGTATCTAGAGAGTGGGATAGGTTTAATAACTACCCTAACCCTAAAACGTACCCTAACCCTAACCCCTACCCTAACCCTAACACGTACCCTAATCCTAAACCGTTCCCTAAACCGAGCCCTAACCCTAACACTAACCCTAACCCTTACCCTAACCCATACACTACGCCGTACCTGAAGCCCTCCCCGAACCCGTACCCTAAGCAGTACCCTAAGCCTAACCCTAAGCCTAACCCTAACCCTAGGCTACCCTTGACTGCTTCTGCCTCCAATAGATTTCCTAAGCACTAGTGTTTTAAGGAAGAGCTTAAAAAGAGAATCCTAATGTGATTTCTTTATAATGGGTGTGTTCCTTATCTTATCCTAGTGTCTAAACTCTTCTCCATGGCTGGACCCCCAAATAATATTCCTTTACGTGCTAAGGGGTATCTAGAGAGTGGGATAGGTTTAATAAATACCCTAACCCTAACACGTACCCTAACCCTAACCCCTACCCTAACCCTAACACGTACCCTAAACCTAAACCGTACCCTAAACCAAGCCCTAACCCTAACACTAACACTAACCCTAACCCTAACCAATACCGTACGCCGTACCCGAAGCCCTCCCCGAACCCGTACCCTAAGCCGTATCCTAAGCCTAACCCTAAGCCTAACCCTAACCCTAGGCCACCCTTGACTGCTTCTGCCTCCAATAGATTTCCTAAGCACTAGTGTTTTAAGGAACAGCTTAAAAATAGAATCCTAATGTGATTTCTTTATAATGTGTGTGTTCCTTATCTTATCCTAGTGTCTCAACTCTTCTCCATGGCTGGACCTCCAAATAATATTCCTTTATGTGCTAAGGGGTATCTAGAGAGTGGGATAGGTTTAATAACTACCTTAACCCTAACGCGTACCCTAACCCTAACCCCTACCCTAACCCTAACACGTACCCTAATCCTAACCAATACCCTAAACCGAGCCCTAACCCTAACACTAACCCTAACCCTAACCCTAACCCATACCCTATGGCGCACACGAAGCCCTCCCCGAACCCGTACCCTAAGCCTAACCCTAAGCCTAACCCTAACCCTAGGCTACCCTTGACTGCTTCTGCCTCCAATAGATTTCCTAAGCACTAGTGTTTTAAGGAACAGCATAAAAAGAGAATCCTAATGTGATTTCTTTATAATGGGTGTGTTCCTTATCTTATCCTAGTGTCTAAACTCTTCTCCATGGCTGGACCCCCAAATAATATTCCTTTACGTGCTAAGGGGTATCTAGAGAGTGGGATAGGTTTAATAACTACCCTAACCCTAAAACGTAACCTAACCCTAACCCCTACCCTAACCCTAACACGTACCCTAATCCTAAACCGTTCCCTAAACCGAGCCCTAACCCTAACACTAACCCTAACCCTTACCCTAACCCATACACTACGCCGTACCTGAAGCCCTCCCCGAACCCGTACCCTAAGCAGTACCCTAAGCCTAACCCTAAGCCTAACCCTAACCCTAGGCTACCCTTGACTGCTTCTGCCTCCAATAGATTTCCTAAGCACTAGTGTTTTAAGGAAGAGCTTAAAAAGAGAATCCTAATGTGATTTCTTTATAATGGGTGTGTTCCTTATCTTATCCTAGTGTCTAAACTCTTCTCCATGGCTGGACCCCCAAATAATATTCCTTTACGTGCTAAGGGGTATCTAGAGAGTGGGATAGGTTTAATAAATACCCTAACCCTAACACGTACCCTAACCCTAACCCCTACCCTAACCCTAACACGTACCCTAAACCTAAACCGTACCCTAAACCAAGCCCTAACCCTAACACTAACACTAACCCTAACCCTAACCCATACCCTACGCCGTACCCGAAGCCCTCCCCGAACCCGTACCCTAAGCCGTACCCTAAGCCTAACCCTAAGCCTAACCCTAACCCTAGGCCACCCTTGACTGCTTCTGCCTCCAATAGATTTCCTAAGCACTAGTGTTTTAAGGAACAGCTTAAAAATAGAATCCTAATGTGATTTCTTTATAATGTGTGTGTTCCTTATCTTATCCTAGTGTCTCAACTCTTCTCCATGGCTGGACCTCCAAATAATATTCCTTTATGTGCTAAGGGGTATCTAGAGAGTGGGATAGGTTTAATAACTACCTTAACCCTAACGCGTACCCTAACCCTAACCCCTACCCTAACCCTAACACGTACCCTAATCCTAACCAATACCCTAAACCGAGCCCTAACCCTAACACTAACCCTAACCCTAACCCTAACCCATACCCTATGGCGCACACGAAGCCCTCCCCGAACCCGTACCCTAAGCCTAACCCTAAGCCTAACCCTAACCCTAGGCTACCCTTGACTGCTTCTGCCTCCAATAGATTTCCTAAGCACTAGTGTTTTAAGGAACAGCATAAAAAGAGAATCCTAATGTGATTTCTTTATAATGGGTGTGTTCCTTATCTTACCCTAGTGTCTAAACTCTTCTCCATGGCTGGACCCCCAAATAATATTCCTTTACGTGCTAAGGGGTATCTAGAGAGTGGGATAGGTTTAATAACTACCCTAACCCTAAAACGTACCCTAACCCTAACCCCTACCCTAACCCTAACACGTACCCTAATCCTAAACCGTTCCCTAAACCGAGCCCTAACCCTAACACTAACCCTAACCCTTACCCTAACCCATACACTACGCCGTACCTGAAGCCCTCCCCGAACCCGTACCCTAAGCAGTACCCTAAGCCTAACCCTAAGCCTAACCCTAACCCTAGGCTACCCTTGACTGCTTCTGCCTCCAATAGATTTCCTAAGCACTAGTGTTTTAAGGAAGAGCTTAAAAAGAGAATCCTAATGTGATTTCTTTATAATGGGTGTGTTCCTTATCTTATCCTAGTGTCTAAACTCTTCTCCATGGCTGGACCCCCAAATAATATTCCTTTACGTGCTAAGGGGTATCTAGAGAGTGGGATAGGTTTAATAAATACCCTAACCCTAACACGTACCCTAACCCTAACCCCTACCCTAACCCTAACACGTACCCTAAACCTAAACCGTACCCTAAACCAAGCCCTAACCCTAACACTAACACTAACCCTAACCCTAACCAATACCGTACGCCGTACCCGAAGCCCTCCCCGAACCCGTACCCTAAGCCGTATCCTAAGCCTAACCCTAAGCCTAACCCTAACCCTAGGCCACCCTTGACTGCTTCTGCCTCCAATAGATTTCCTAAGCACTAGTGTTTTAAGGAACAGCTTAAAAATAGAATCCTAATGTGATTTCTTTATAATGTGTGTGTTCCTTATCTTATCCTAGTGTCTCAACTCTTCTCCATGGCTGGACCTCCAAATAATATTCCTTTATGTGCTAAGGGGTATCTAGAGAGTGGGATAGGTTTAATAACTACCTTAACCCTAACGCGTACCCTAACCCTAACCCCTACCCTAACCCTAACACGTACCCTAATCCTAACCAATACCCTAAACCAAGCCCTAACCCTAACACTAACCCTAACCCTAACCCTAACCCATACCCTATGGCGCACACGAAGCCCTCCCCGAACCCGTACCCTAAGCCTAACCCTAAGCCTAACCCTAACCCTAGGCTACCCTTGACTGCTTCTGCCTCCAATAGATTTCCTAAGCACTAGTGTTTTAAGGAACAGCTTAAAAAGAGAATCCTAATGTGATTTCATTATAATGGGTGTGTTCCTTATCTTATCCTAGTGTCTAAACTCTTCTCCATGGCTGGACCCCCAAATAATATTCCTTTACGTGCTAAGGGGTATCTAGAGAGTGGGATAGGTTTAATAACTACCCTAACCCTAACGCGTACCCTAACCCTAACCCCTACCCTAACCCTAACACGTACCCTAATCCTAACACGTATCCTAAACGGAGCCCTAACCCTAACACTAACCCAAACCCTAACCCTAACCCATACCCTACGCCATACCCGAACCCCTCCCCGAACCCATACCCGAAGCCGTACCCTAAGCCTAACCCTAAGCCTAACCCTAACACTAGGCTACCCTTGCCTGCCTCTGCCTCCAATAGATTTCCTAAGCACTAGTGTTTTAAGGAAGAGCTTAAAAAGAGAATCCTAATGTGATTTCTTTATAATGAGTGTGTTCCTTATATTAGTGTCTAAACTCTTCTCCATGGCTGGACCCCCAAATAATATTCCTTTACGTGCTAAGGGGTATCTAAAGAGTGGGATAGGTTTAATAACTACCCTAACCCTAATGCATACCCTAACCCTAACCCCTACCCTAACCCTAACACGTACCCTAATCCTAAGCCGTACACTAAACCGAGCCCTAACACTAACACTAACCCTAACCCTAACCCTAACCCATACCCTACGCCATACCCGAACCCCTCCCCGAACCCATACCCTAAGCCGTACCCTAAGCCTAACCCTAAGCCTAACCCTAACCCTAGGCCACCCTTGACTGCTTCTGCCTCCAATAGATTTCCTAAGCACTAGTGTTTTAAGGAACAGCTTAAAAATAGAATCCTAATGTGATTTCTTTATAATGGGTGTGTTCCTTATCTTATCCTAGTGTCTAAACTCTTCTCCATGGCTGGACCCCCAAATAATATTCCTATACGTGCTAAGGGGTATCTAGAGAGTGGGATAGGTTTAATAAATACCCTAACCCTGACACGTACCCTAACCCTAACCCCTACCCTAACCCTAACACGTACCCTAAACCTAAACCGTACCCTAAACCAAGCCCTAACCCTAACACTAACACTAACCCTAACCCTAACCCATACCCTACGCCGTACCCGAAGCCCTCCCCGAACCCGTACCCTAAGCCGTATCCTAAGCCTAACCCTAAGCCTAACCCTAACCCTAGGCCACCCTTGACTGCTTCTGCCTCCAATAGATTTCCTAAGCACTAGTGTTTTAAGGAACAGCTTAAAAATAGAATCCTAATGTGATTTCTTTATAATGTGTGTGTTCCTTATCTTATCCTAGTGTCTCAACTCTTCTCCATGGCTGGACCTCCAAATAATATTCCTTTATGTGCTAAGGGGTATCTAGAGAGTGGGATAGGTTTAATAACTACCTTAACCCTAACGCGTACCCTAACCCTAACCCCTACCCTAACCCTAACACGTACCCTAATCCTAACCAATACCCTAAACCGAGCCCTAACCCTAACACTAACCCTAACCCTAACCCTAACCCATACCCTATGGCGCACACGAAGCCCTCCCCGAACCCGTACCCTAAGCCTAACCCTAAGCCTAACCCTAACCCTAGGCTACCCTTGACTGCTTCTGCCTCCAATAGATTTCCTAAGCACTAGTGTTTTAAGGAACAGCATAAAAAGAGAATCCTAATGTGATTTCTTTATAATGGGTGTGTTCCTTATCTTATCCTAGTGTCTAAACTCTTCTCCATGGCTGGACCCCCAAATAATATTCCTTTACGTGCTAAGGGGTATCTACAGAGTGGGATAGGTTTAATAACTACCCTAACCCTAAAACGTACCCTAACCCTAACCCCTACCCTAACCCTAACACGTACCCTAATCCTAAACCGTTCCCTAAACCGAGCCCTAACCCTAACACTAACCCTAACCCTTACCCTAACCCATACACTACGCCGTACCTGAAGCCCTCCCCGAACCCGTACCCTAAGCAGTACCCTAAGCCTAACCCTAAGCCTAAACCTAACCCTAGGCTACCCTTGACTGCTTCTGCCTCCAATAGATTTCCTAAGCACTAGTGTTTTAAGGAAGAGCTTAAAAAGAGAATCCTAATGTGATTTCTTTATAATGGGTGTGTTCCTTATCTTATCCTAGTGTCTAAACTCTTCTCCATGGCTGGACCCCCAAATAATATTCCTTTACGTGCTAAGGGGTATCTAGAGAGTGGGATAGGTTTAATAAATACCCTAACCCTAACACGTACCCTAACCCTAACCCCTACCCTAACCCTAACACGTACCCTAAACCTAAACCGTACCCTAAACCAAGCCCTAACCCTAACACTAACACTAACCCTAACCCTAACCAATACCGTACGCCGTACCCGAAGCCCTCCCCGAACCCGTACCCTAAGCCGTATCCTAAGCCTAACCCTAAGCGTAACCCTAACCCTAGGCCACCCTTGACTGCTTCTGCCTCCAATAGATTTCCTAAGCACTAGTGTTTTAAGGAACAGCTTAAAAATAGAATCCTAATGTGATTTCTTTATAATGTGTGTGTTCCTTATCTTATCCTAGTGTCTCAACTCTTCTCCATGGCTGGACCTCCAAATAATATTCCTTTATGTGCTAAGGGGTATCTAGAGAGTGGGATAGGTTTAATAACTACCTTAACCCTAACACGTACCCTAACCCTAACCCCTACCCTAACCCTAACACGTACCCTAATCCTAACCAATACCCTAAACCAAGCCCTAACCCTAACACTAACCCTAACCCTAACCCTAACCCATACCCTATGGCGCACACGAAGCCCTCCCCGAACCCGTACCCTAAGCCTAACCCTAAGCCTAACCCTAACCCTAGGCTACCCTTGACTGCTTCTGCCTCCAATAGATTTCCTAAGCACTAGTGTTTTAAGGAACAGCTTAAAAAGAGAATCCTAATGTGATTTCATTATAATGGGTGTGTTCCTTATCTTATCCTAGTGTCTAAACTCTTCTCCATGGCTGGACCCCCAAATAATATTCCTTTACGTGCTAAGGGGTATCTAGAGAGTGGGATAGGTTTAATAACTACCCTAACCCTAACGCGTACCCTAACCCTAACCCCTACCCTAACCCTAACACGTACCCTAATCCTAACCCGTATCCTAAACGGAGCCCTAACCCTAACACTAACCCAAACCCTAACCCTAACCCATACCCTACGCCATACCCGAACCCCTCCCCGAACCCATACCCGAAGCCGTACCCTAAGCCTAACCCTAAGCCTAACCCTAACACTAGGCTACCCTTGCCTGCCTCTGCCTCCAATAGATTTCCTAAGCACTAGTGGTTTAAGGAACAGCTTAAAAAGAGAATCCTAATGTGATTTCTTTATAATGAGTGTGTTCCTTATATTAGTGTCTAAACTCTTCTCCATGGCTGGACCCCCAAATAATATTCCTTTACGTGCTAAGGGGTATCTAAAGAGTGGGATAGGTTTAATAACTACCCTATCCCTAATGCATACCCTAACCCTAACCCCTACCCTAACCCTAACACGTACCCTAATCCTAAGCCGTACACTAAACCGAGCCCTAACACTAACCCTAACCCTAACCCTAACCCATACCCTACGCCATACCCGAACCCCTCCCCGAACCCATACCCTAAGCCGTACCCTAAGCCTAACCCTAAGCCTAACCCTAACCCTAGGCCACCCTTGACTGCTTCTGCCTCCAATAGATTTCCTAAGCACTAGTGTTTTAAGGAACAGCTTAAAAATAGAATCCTAATGTGATTTCTTTATAATGGGTGTGTTCCTTATCTTATCCTAGTGTCTAAACTCTTCTCCATGGCTGGACCCCCAAATAATATTCCTTTACGTGCTAAGGGGTATCTAGAGAGTGGGATAGGTTTAATAAATACCCTAACCCTGACACGTACCCTAACCCTAACCCCTACCCTAACCCTAACACGTACCCTAAACCTAAACCGTACCCTAAACCAAGCCCTAACCCTAACACTAACACTAACCCTAACCCTAACCCATACCCTACGCCGTACCCGAAGCCCTCCCCGAACCCGTACCCTAAGCCGTATCCTAAGCCTAACCCTAAGCCTAACCCTAACCCTAGGCCACCCTTGACTGCTTCTGCCTCCAATAGATTTCCTAAGCACTAGTGTTTTAAGGAACAGCTTAAAAATAGAATCCTAATGTGATTTCTTTATAATGTGTGTGTTCCTTATCTTATCCTAGTGTCTCAACTCTTCTCCATGGCTGGACCTCCAAATAATATTCCTTTATGTGCTAAGGGGTATCTAGAGAGTGGGATAGGTTTAATAACTACCTTAACCCTAACGCGTACCCTAACCCTAACCCCTACCCTAACCCTAACACGTACCCTAATCCTAACCAATACCCTAAACCGAGCCCTAACCCTAACACTAACCCTAACCCTAACCCTAACCCATACCCTATGGCGCACACGAAGCCCTCCCCGAACCCGTACCCTAAGCCTAACCCTAAGCCTAACCCTAACCCTAGGCTACCCTTGACTGCTTCTGCCTCCAATAGATTTCCTAAGCACTAGTGTTTTAAGGAACAGCATAAAAAGAGAATCCTAATGTGATTTCTTTATAATGGGTGTGTTCCTTACCTTATCCTAGTGTCTAAACTCTTCTCCATGGCTGGACCCCCAAATAATATTCCTTTACGTGCTAAGGGGTATCTAGAGAGTGGGATAGGTTTAATAACTACCCTAACCCTAAAACGTACCCTAACCCTAACCCCTACCCTAACCCTAACACGTACCCTAATCCTAAGCCGTACACTAAACCGAGCCCTAACACTAACACTAACCCTAACCCTAACCCTAACCCATACCCTACGCCATACCCGAACCCCTCCCCGAACCCATACCCTAAGCCGTACCCTAAGCCTAACCCTAAGCCTAACCCTAACCCTAGGCTACCCTTGACTGCTTCTGCCTCCAATAGATTTCCTAAGCACTAGTGGTTTAAGTAACAGCTTAAAAAGAGAATCCTAATGTGATTTCTTTATAATGTGTGTGTTCCTTATATTATCTTAGTGTCTAAACTCTTCTCCATGGCTGCACCCCCAAATAATATTCCTTTACGTCCTAAGGGATATCTAGAGAGTGGGATAGGTTTAATAACTACCCTAACCCTAACGCGTACACAAACCCTAACCCCTACCCTAACACTAACTCGTACCCTAATCTTAACCCGTATCCTAAACCGAGCCCTAACCCTAACACTAACCCTAACCCTAACCCTAACCCATACCGTACGCCGTACCAAATGTCCTCCTCGAACACGTACCCTAAGCCGTACCCTAAGCCTAACCCTAAGCCTAACCCTAACCCTAGGCTACCCTTGACTGCTTCTGCCTCCAATAGATTTCCTAAGCACTAGTGTTTTAAGGAACAGCTTAAAAAGAGAATCCTAATGTGATTTCTTTATAATGGGTGTGTTCCTTATATTATCTTAGTGTCTAAATTCTTCTCCATGGCTGCACCCCCAAATAATATTCCTTTACGTGCTAAGGGGTATCTACAGAGTGGGATAGGTTTAATAACTACCCTAAGCCTAACGCGTACCCAAACCCTAACCCCTACCCTAACACTAACACGTACCCTAATCCTAAACCGTATCCTAAACCGAACCCTAACCCTAACACTAACCCTAACCCTAACCCTAACCCATACCCTACGCCGTACCCAAAGTCCTCCTGGAACACGTAAACTAAGCCGTACCCTAAGCCTAACCCTAAGCCTAACCATAACCCTAGGCTACCCTTGACTGCTTCTGCCTCCAATAGATTTCCTAAGCACTAGTGTTTTAAGGAACAGCTTAAAAAGAGAATCCTAATGTGATTTTTTTATAATGGGTGTGTTCCTTATCTTATCCTAGTGTCTAAACTCTTCTCCATGGCTGGACCCCCAAATAATATTCCTTTACGTGCTAAGGGGTATCTAGAGAGTGGGATAGGTTTAATAACTACCCTAACACTAACGCGTACCCTAACCCTAACCCCTACCCTAAACCTAACACGTACCCAAATCCTAACCCGTACCCTAAACGGAGCCCTAACCCTAACACTAACCCAAACCCTAACCCTAACCCATACCCTACGCCGTACCCGAACCCCTCCCCGAACCCATACCCTAAGCCGTACCCTAAGCCTAACCCTAAGCCTAACCCTAACCCTAGGCTACCCTTGCCTGCCTCTGCCTCCAATAGATTTCCTAAGCTCTATTGGTTTAAGGAACAGCTTAAAAAGAGAATCCTAATGTGATTTCTTTATAATGTGTGTGTTCCTTATATTATCTTAGTGTCTAAACTCTTCTCCATGGCTGCACCCCCAAATAATATTCCTTTACGTGCTAAGGGGTATCTAGAGAGTGGGATAGGTTTAATAACTACCCTAACCCTAACGCGTACCCAAACCCTAACCCCTACCATAACACTAACACGTACCCTAATCCTAACCCGTATCCTAAACCGAGCCCTAACCCTAACACTAACCCTAACCCAAACCCCAACCCATACCGTACGCCGTACCAAAAGTTCTCCTCGAACACATACCCTAAGCCGTACCCTAAGCCTAACCCTAAGCCTAACCCTAACCCTAGGCTACCCTTGACTGCTTCTGCCTCCAATAGATTTCCTAAGCACTAGTGTTTTAAGGAACAGCTTAAAAAGAGAATCCTAATGTGATTTCTTTATAAAGGGTGTGTTCCTTATCTTAGCCTAGTGTCTAAACTCTTCTCCATGGCTGGACCCCCAAATAATATTCCTTTACGTGCTAAGGGGTATCTAGAGAGTGGGATAGGTTTAATAACTACCCTAACCCTAAAGCGTACCCTAACCCTAACCCCTACCCTAACCCTAACACGTACCCTAATCCTAAGCCATGCACTAAACCGAGCCCTAACACTAACACTAACCCTAACCCATACCCTACGCCATACCCGAAGCCCTCACCGAACACGTACCCTAAGCCGTATCCTAAGCCTAACCCTAAGACTAACCCTAACCCTTGGCCACCCTTGACTGCTTCTGCCTCCAATAGATTTCCTAAGCACTAGTGTTTTAAGGAACAGCTTAAAAAGAGAATCCTAATGTGATTTCTTTATAATGGGTGTGTTCCTTATCTTATCCTAGTGTCTAAACTCTTCTCCATGGCTGGACCCCCAAATAATATTCCTTTACGTGCTAAGGGGTATCTAGAGAGTGGGATAGGTTTAATAACTACCCTAACACTAACACGTACCCTAACCCTAACACCTACCCTAACCCTAACACGTGCCCTAAACCTAAACCGTACCCTAAACCAAGCCCTAACCCTAACACTAACCCTAACCCTAACCCTAACTCATACCCTACGCCATACCCGAAGCCCTCCCCGAACCCGTACCCTAAGCCGTACCCGTAGCCTAAGCCTAAGCCTAACCTTAACACTATGCTACCCTTGACTGCTTCTGCCTCCAATAGATTTCCTAAGCACTAGTGTTTTAAGCAAAAGTTTAAAAAGAGAATCCTAATGTGATTTCTTTATAAAGGGTGTGTTCCTTATCTTAGCCTAGTGTCTAAACTCTTCTCCATGGCTGGACTCCCAAATAATATTCCTTTACATGCTAAGGGGTATCTAGAGAGTGGGATAGGTTTAATAACTTCCCTAACCCTAATGCGTACCCTAACCCTAACCCCTACCCTAACCCTAACACGTACCCTAATCCTAAGCCGTACACTAAACCGAGCCCTAACACTAACACTAACCCTAACCCTAACCCTAACCCATATCCTACGCCATACCCGAAGCCCTCGCCGAACACGTACCCTAAGCCGTATCCTAAGCCTAACCCTAAGCCTAACCCTAACCCTAGGCCACCCTTGACTGCTTCTGCCTCCAATAGATTTCCTAAGCACTAGTGTTTTAAGGAACAGCTTAAAAATAGAATCCTAATGTGATTTCTTTATAATGGGTGTGTTCCTTATATTATCTTAGTCTCTAAATTCTTCTCCATGGCTGCACCCCCAAATAATATTCCTTTACGTGCTAAGGGGTATCTAGAGAGTGGGATAGGTTTAATAACTACCCTAACCCTAACGCGTACCCAAACCCTAAACCCTACCCTAACACTAACACGTACCCTAATCCTAAACCGTATCCTAAACCGAACCCTAACCCTAACACTAACCCTAACCCTAACCCTAACCCATACCCTACGCCGTACCCAAAGTCCTCCTCGAACACATACCCTAAGCCGTACCCTAAGGCTAAACCCTAAGCCTAACCATAACCCTAGGCTACCCTTGACTGCTTCGGCCTCCAATAGATTTCCTAAGCACTAGTGTTTTAAGGAACAGCTTAAAAAGAGAATCCTAATGTGATTTCTTTATAATGGGTGTGTTCCTTATCTTATCCTAGTGTCTAAACTCTTCTCCATGGCTGGACCCCCAAATAATATTCCTTTACGTGCTAAGGGGTATCTAGAGAGTGGGATAGGTTTAATAACTACCCTAACACTAACGCATACCCTAACCCTAACCCATACCCTAAACCTAACACGTACCCAAATCCTAACCCGTACCCTAAACGGAGCCCTAACCCTAACACTAACCCAAACCCTAACCCTAACCCATACCCTACGCCGTACCCGAACCCCTCCCCGAACCCATACCCTAAGCCGTACCCTAAGCCTAACCCTAAGCCTAACCCTAACCCTAGTCTACCCTTGCCTGCCTCTGCCTCCAATAGATTTCCTAAGCACTATTGGTTTAAGGAACAGCTTAAAAAGAGAATCCTAATGTGATTTCTTTATAATGTGTGTGTTCCTTATATTATCTTAGTGCCTAAACTCTTCTCCATGGCTGCACTCCCAAATAATATTCCTTTACGTGCTAAGGGGTATCTAGAGAGTGGGATAGGTTTAATAACTACCCTAACCCTAACGCGTACCCAAACCCTAACCCCTACCATAACACTAACACGTACCCTAATCCTAACCCGTATCCTAAACCGATCCCTAACCCTAACACTAACCCTAACCCAAACCCCAACCCATACCGTACGCCGTACCAAAAGTTCTCCTCGAACACATACCCTAAGCCGTACCCTAAGCCGTACCCTAAGCCTAACCCTAACCCTAGGCTACCCTTGACTGCTTCTGCCTCCAATAGATTTCCTAAGCACTAGTGTTTTAAGGAACAGCTTAAAAAGAGAATCCTAATGTGATTTCTTTATAATAGGTGTGTTCCTTATATTATCTTAGTGTCTAAACTCTTCTCCATGGCTGCACACCCAAATAATATGCCTTTACGTGCTAAGGGGTATCTAGAGAGTGGGATAGGTTTAATAACTACCCTAACCCTAACGCGTACCCAAACCCTAACCCCTACCCTAACACTAACACGTACCCTAATCCTAAACCGTATCCTAAACCGAGCCCTAACCCTAACACTAACCCTAACCCTAACCCTTACCCATACCCTACGCCGTACCCAAAGTCCTCCTCGAACACGTACCCTAAGCCGTACCCTAAGCCTAACCCTAAGCCTAACCTTAACTCTAGGCTACCCTTGACTGCTTCTGCCTCCAATAGATTTCCTAAGCACTAGTGTTTTAAGGAACAGCTTAAAAAGAGAATCCTAATGTGATTTCTTTATAATGGGTGTGTTCCTTATCTTATCCTAGTGTCTAAACTCTTCTCCATGGCTGGACCCCCAAATAATATTCCTTTACGTGCTAAGGGGTATCTAGAGAGTGGGATAGGTTTAATAACTACCCTAACCCTAACACGTACCCTAACCCTAACCCCTACCCTAACCCTAACACGTGCCCTAATCCTAAACCGTACCCTAAACCAAGCCCTAACCCTAACACTAACCCTAACCCTAACCCTAACCCATACCCTACGCCGTACCCGAAGCCCTCCCCGAACCCGTACCCTAAGCCGTACCCTTAGCCTAACCCTAAGCCTAACCCTAACACTAGGCTACCCTTGACTGCTTCTGCCTCCAATAGATTTCCTAAGCACTAGTGTTTTAAGGAACAGCTTAAAAAGAGAATCCTAATGTGATTTCTTTATAAAGGGTGTGTTCCTTATCTTAGCCTAGTGTCTAAACTCTTCTCCATGGCTGGACCCCAAAATAATATTCCTTTACGTGCTAAGGGGTATCTAGAGAGTGGGATAGGTTTAATAACTACCCTAACCCTAAAGCGTACCCTAACCCTAACCCCTACCCTAACCCTAACACGTACCCTAATCCTAAGCCATGCACTAAACCGAGCCCTAACACTAACACTAACCCTAACCCATACCCTACGCCATACCCGAAGCCCTCGCCGAACACGTACCCTAAGCCGTATCCTAAGCCTAACCCTAAGACTAACCCTAACCCTAGGCCACCCTTGACTGCTTCTGCCTCCAATAGATTTCCTAAGCACTAGTGTTTTAAGGAACAGCTTAAAAAGAGAATCCTAATGTGATTTCTTTATAATGGGTGTGTTCCTTATCTAATCCTAGTGTCTAAACTCTTCTCCATGGCTGGACCCCCAAATAATATTCCTTTACGTGCTAAGGGGTATCTAGAGAGTGGGATAGGTTTAATAACTACCCTAACACTAACACGTACCCTAACCCTAACTCCTACCCTAACCCTAACACGTGCCCTAAACCTAAACCGTACCCTAAACCAAGCCCTAACCCTAACACTAACACTAACCCTAACCCTAACTCATACCCTACGCCGTACCCGAAGCCCTCCCCGAACCCGTACCCTAAGCCGTACCCGTAGCCTAAGCCTAAGCCTAACCTTAACACTATGCTACCCTTGACTGCTTCTGCCTCCAATAGATTTCCTAAGCACTAGTGTTTTAAGCAAAAGCTTAAAAAGAGAATCCTAATGTGATTTCTTTATAAAGGGTGTGTTCCTTATCTTAGCCTAGTGTCTAAACTCTTCTCCATGGCTGGACTCCCAAATAATATTCCTTTACATGCTAAGGGGTATCTAGAGAGTGGGATAGGTTTAATAACTTCCCTAACCCTAATGCGTACCCTAACCCTAACCCCTACCCTAACCCTAACACGTACCCTAATCCTAAGCCGTACACTAAACCGAGCCCTAACACTAACACTAACCCTAACCCTAACCCTAACCCATATCCTACGCCATACCCGAAGCCCTCGCCGAACACGTACCCTAAGCCGTATCCTAAGCCTAACCCTAAGCCTAACCCTAACCCTAGGCCACCCTTGACTGCTTCTGCCTCCAATAGATTTCCTAAGCACTAGTGTTTTAAGGAACAGCTTAAAAATAGAATCCTAATGTGATTTCTTTATAATGGGTGTGTTCCTTATATTATCTTAGTCTCTAAATTCTTCTCCATGGCTGCACCCCCAAATAATATTCCTTTACGTGCTAAGGGGTATCTAGAGAGTGGGATAGGTTTAATAACTACCCTAACCCTAACGCGTACCCAAACCCTAAACCCTACCCTAACACTAACACGTACCCTAATCCTAAACCGTATCCTAAACCGAACCCTAACCCTAACACTAACCCTAACCCTAACCCTAACCCATACCCTACGCCGTACCCAAAGTCCTCCTCGAACACATACCCTAAGCCGTACCCTAAGCCTAAACCCTAAGCCTAACCATAACCCTAGGCTACCCTTGACTGCTTCTGCCTCCAATAGATTTCCTAAGCACTAGTGTTTTAAGGAACAGCTTAAAAAGAGAATCCTAATGTGATTTCTTTATAATGGGTGTGTTCCTTATCTTATCCTAGTGTCTAAACTCTTCTCCATGGCTGGACCCCCAAATAATATTCCTTTACGTGCTAAGGGGTATCTAGAGAGTGGGATAGGTTTAATAAATACCCTAACCCTAACACGTACCCTAACCCTAACCCCTACCCTAACCCTAACACGTACCCTAAACCTAAACCGTACCCTAAACCAAGCCCTAACCCTAACACTAACACTAACCCTAACCCTAACCCATACCCTACGCCGTACCCGAAGCCCTCCCCGAACCCGTACCCTAAGCCGTATCCTAAGCCTAACCCTAAGCCTAACCCTAACCCTAGGCCACCCTTGACTGCTTCTGCCTCCAATAGATTTCCTAAGCACTAGTGTTTAAAGGAACAGCTTAAAAATAGAATCCTAATGTGATTTCTTTATAATGTGTGTGTTCCTTATCTTATCCTAGTGTCTCAACTCTTCTCCATGGCTGGACCTCCAAATAATATTCCTTTATGTGCTAAGGGGTATCTAGAGAGTGGGATAGGTTTAATAACTACCTTAACCCTAACGCGTACCCTAACCCTAACCCCTACCCTAACCCTAACACGTACCCTAATCCTAACCAATACCCTAAACCGAGCCCTAACCCTAACACTAACCCTAACCCTAACCCTAACCCATACCCTATGGCGCACACGAAGCCCTCCCCGAACCCGTACCCTAAGCCTAACCCTAAGCCTAACCCTAACCCTAGGCTACCCTTGACTGCTTCTGCCTCCAATAGATTTCCTAAGCACTAGTGTTTTAAGGAACAGCATAAAAAGAGAATCCTAATGTGATTTCTTTATAATGGGTGTGTTCCTTATCTTATCCTAGTGTCTAAACTCTTCTCCATGGCTGGACCCCCAAATAATATTCCTTTACGTGCTAAGGGGTATCTAGAGAGTGGGATAGGTTTAATAACTACCCTAACCCTAAAACGTACCCTAACCCTAACCCCTACCCTAACCCTAACACGTACCCTAATCCTAAACCGTTCCCTAAACCGAGCCCTAACCCTAACACTAACCCTAACCCTTACCCTAACCCATACACTACGCCGTACCTGAAGCCCTCCCCGAACCCGTACCCTAAGCAGTACCCTAAGCCTAACCCTAAGCCTAACCCTAACCCTAGGCTACCCTTGACTGCTTCTGCCTCCAATAGATTTCCTAAGCACTAGGGTTTTAAGGAAGAGCTTAAAAAGAGAATCCTAATGTGATTTCATTATCATGGGTGTGTTCCTTATCTTATCCTAGTGTCTAAACTCTTCTCCATGGCTGCACCCCCAAATAATATTCCTTTACGTCCTAAGGGGTATCTAGAGAGTGGGATAGGTTTAATAACTACCCTAACCCTAACGCGTACACAAACCCTAACCCCTACCCTAACACTAACACGTACCCTAATCCTAACCCGTATCCTAAACCGAGCCCTAACCCTAACACTAACCCTAACCCTAACCCATACCGTACGCCGTACCAAATGTCCTCCTCGAACACGTACCCTAAGCCGTACCCTAAGCCTAAACCTAAGCCTATCCCTAACCCTAGGCTACCCTTGACTGCTTCTGCCTCCAATAGATTTCCTAAGCACTAGTGTTTTAAAGAACAGCTTAAAAAGAGAATCCTAATGTGATTTCTTTATAATGGGTGTGTTCCTTATATTATCTTAGTGTCTAAATTCTTCTCCATGGCTGCACCCCCAAATAATATTCCTTTACGTGCTAAGGGGTATCTAGAGAGTGGGATAGGTTTAATAACTACCCTAACCCTAACGCGTACCCAAACCCTAACCCCTACTCTAACACTAACACGTACCCTAATCCTAAACCGTATCCTACACCGAACCCTAACCCTAACACTAACCCTAACCCTAACCCTAACCCATACCCTACGCCGTACCCAAAGTCCTCCTCGAACACGTACCCTAAGCTGTACCCTAAGCCTAACCATAACCCTAGGCTACCCTTGACTGCTTCTGCCTCCAATAGATTTCCTAAGCACTAGTGTTTTAAGGAACAGCTTAAAAAGAGAATCCTAATGTGATTTCTTTATAATGGGTGTGTTCCTTATCTTATCCTAGTGTCTAAACTCTTCTCCATGGCTGGACCCCCAAATAATATTCCTTTACGTGCTAAGGGGTATCTAGAGAGTGGGATAGGTTTAATAACTAACCTAACACTAACACGTACCCTAACCCTAACACCTACCCTAACCCTAACACGTGCTCTAAACCTAAACCGTACCCTAAACCAAGCCCTAACCCTAACACTAACCCTAACCCTAACCCTAACCCATACCCTACGCCGTACCCGAAGCCCTCCCCGAACCCGTACCCTAAGCCGTACCCGTAGCCTAAGCCTAAGCCTAACCTTAACACTAGGCTACCCTTGACTGCTTCTGCCTCCTATAGATTTCCTAAGCACTAGTGTTTTAAGCAACAGCTTAAAAAGAGAATCCTAATGTGATTTCTTTATAAAGGGTGTGTTCCTTATCTTAGCCTAGTGTCTAAACTCTTCTCCATGGCTGGACTCCCAAATAATATTCCTTTACATGCTAAGGGGTATCTAGAGAGTGGGATAGGTTTAATAACTACCCTAACCCTAATGCGTACCCTAACCCTAACCCCTACCCTAACCCTAACACGTACCCTAATCCTAAGCCGTACACTAAACCGAGCCCTAACACTAACACTAACCCTAACCCTAACCCTAACCCATACCCTACGCCATACCCGAAGCCCTCGCCGAACACGTACCCTAAGCCGTATCCTAAGCCTAACCCTAAGCCTAACCCTAACCCTAGGCCACCCTTGACTGCTTCTGCCTCCAATAGATTTCCTAAGCACTAGTGTTTTAAGGAACAGCTTAAAAATAGAATCCTAATGTGATTTCTTTATAATGTGTGTGTTCCTTATCTTATCCTAGTGTCTCAACTCTTCTCCATGGCTGGACCTCCAAATAATATTCCTTTATGTGCTAAGGGGTATCTAGAGAGTGGGATAGGTTTAATAACTACCTTAACCCTAACGCGTACCCTAACCCTAACCCCTACCCTAACCCTAACACGTACCCTAATCCTAACCAATACCCTAAACCGAGCCCTAACCCTAACACTAACCCTAACCCTAACCCTAACCCATACCCTATGGCACACACGAAGCCCTCCCCGAACCCGTACCCTAAGCCTAACCCTAAGCCTAACCCTAACCCTAGGCTACCCTTGACTGCTTCTGCCTCCAATAGATTTCCTAAGCACTAGTGTTTTAAGGAACAGCATAAAAAGAGAATCCTAATGTGATTTCTTTATAATGGGTGTGTTCCTTATCTTATCCTAGTGTCTAAACTCTTCTCCATGGCTGGACCCCCAAATAATATTCCTTTACGTGCTAAGGGGTATCTAGAGAGTGGGATAGGTTTAATAACTACCCTAACCCTAAAACGTACCCTAACCCTAACCCCTACCCTAACCCTAACACGTACCCTAATCCTAACCCGTATCCTAAACCGAACCCTAACCCTAACACTAACCCTAACCCAAACCCTAACCCATACCGTACGCCGTACCAAAAGTCCTCCTCGAACACGTACCCTAAGCCGTACCCTAAGCCTAACCCTAAGCCTAACCCTAACCCTAGGCTACCCTTGACTGCTTCTGCCTCCAATAGATTTCCTAAGCATTAGTGTTTTAAGGAACAGCTTAAAAAGAGAATCCTAATGTGATTTCTTCATAATGGGTGTGTTCCTTATCTTATCCTAGTGTCTAAACTCTTCTCCATGGCTGGACCGCCAAATAATATTCCTTTACGTGCTAAGGGGTATCTAGAGAGTGGGATAGGTTTAATAACTACCCTAACCCTAACGCGTACCCTAACCCTAACCCCTACCCTAACCCTAACACGTACCCTAATCCTAACCCGTATCCTAAACGGAGCCCTAACCCTAACACTAACCCAAACCCTAACCCTAACCCATACCCTACGCCATACCCTAACCCCTCCCCAACCCATACCCTAAGCCGTACCCTAAGGCTAACCCTAAGCCTAACCCTAACACTAGGCTACCCTTGCCTGCCTCTGCCTCCAATAGATTTCCTAAGCACTAGTGGTTTAAGGAACAGCTTAAAAAGAGAATCCTAATGTGATTTCTTTATAATGGGTGTGTTCCTTATATTATCTTAGTGTGTAAACTCTTCTCCATGGCTGCACCCCCAAATAATATGCCTTTACGTCCTAAGGGGTATCTAGAGAGTGGGATAGGTTTAATAACTACCCTAACCCTAACGCGTACACAAACCCTAACCCCTACCCTAACACTAACTCGTACCCTAATCCTAACCCGTATCCTAAACCGAGCCCTAACCCTAACACTAACCCTAACCCTAACCCTAACCCATACCGTACGCCGTACCAAATGTCCTCCTCGAACTCGTACCCTAAGCCGTACCCTAAGCCTAACCCTAAGCCTAACCCTAACCCTAGGCTACCCTTGACTGCTTCTGCCTCCAATAGATTTCCTAAGCACTAGTGTTTTAAGGAACAGCTTAAAAAGAGAATCCTAATGTGATTTCTTTATAATGGGTGTGTTCCTTATATTATCTTAGTGTCTAAATTCTTCTCCATGGCTGCACCCCCAAATAATATTCCTTTACGTGCTAAGGGGTATCTAGAGAGTGGGATAGGTTTAATAACTACCCTAAACCTAACGCGTACCCAAACCCTAACCCCTACCCTAACACTAACACGTACCCTAATCCTAAACCGTATCCTAAACCGAACCCTAACCCTAACACTAACCCTAACCCTAACCCTAACCCATACCCTACGCCGTACCCAAAGTCCTCCTGGAACACGTAAACTAAGCCGTACCCTAAGCCTAACCCTAAGCCTAACCATAACCCTAGGCTACCCTTGACTGCTTCTGCCTCCAATAGATTTCCTAAGCACTAGTGTTTTAAGGAACAGCTTAAAAAGAGAATCCTAATGTGATTTCTTTATAAAGGGTGTGTTCCTTATCTTAGCCTAGTGTCTAAACTCTTCTCCATGGCTGGACCCCCAAATAATATTCCTTTACGTGCTAAGGGGTATCTAGAGAGTGGGATAGGTTTAATAACTACCCTAACCCTAATGCATACCCTAACCCTAACCCCTACCCTAACCCTAACACGTACCCTAATCCTAAGCCGTACACTAAACCGAGCCCTAACACTAACACTGACCCTAACCCTAACCCTAACCCATACCCTACGCCATACCCGAACCCCTCCCCGAACCCATACCCTAAGCCGTACCCTAAGCCTAACCCTAAGCCTAACCCTAACCCTAGGCTACCCTTGCCTGCCTCTGCCTCCAATAGATTTCCTAAGCACTAGTGGTTTAAGGAACAGCTTAAAAAGAGAATCCTAATGTGATTTCTTTATAATGTGTGTGTTCCTTATATTATCTTAGTGTCTAAACTCTTCTCCATGGCTGCACCCCCAAATAATATTCCTTTACGTCCTAAGGGGTATCTAGAGAGTGGGATAGGTTTAATAACTACCCTAACCCTAACGCGTACACAAACCCTAACCCCTACCCTAACACTAACACGTACCCTAATCCTAACCCGTATCCTAAACCGAGCCCTAACCCTAACACTAACCCTAACCCTAACCCATACCGTACGCCGTACCAAATGTCCTCCTCGAACACGTACCCTAAGCCGAACCCTAAGCCTAAACCTAAGCCTAACCCTAACCCTAGGCTACCCTTGACTGCTTCTGCCTCCAATAGATTTCCTAAGCACTAGTGTTTTAAAGAACAGCTTAAAAAGAGAATCCTAATGTGATTTCTTTATAATGGGTGTGTTCCTTATATTATCTTAGTGTCTAAACTCTTCTCCATGGCTGCACCCCCAAATAATATTCCTTTACGTGCTAAGGGGTATCTAGAGAGTGGGATAGGTTTAATAACTACCCTAACCCTAACGCGTACCCAAACCCTAAACCCTACCCTAACACTAACACGTACCCTAATCCTAAACCGTATCCTAAACCGAACCCTAACCCTAACACTAACCCTAACCCATACCCTACGCCGTACCCAAAGTCCTCCTCGAACACATACCCTAAGCCGTACCCTAAGCCTAACCCTAAGCCTAACCATAACCCTAGGCTACCCTTGACTGCTTCTGCCTCCAATAGATTTCCTAAGCACTAGTGTTTTAAGGAACAGCTTAAAAAGAGAATCCTAATGTGATTTCTTTATAATGGGTGTGTTCCTTATCTTATCCTAGTGTCTAAACTCTTCTCCATGGCTGGACCCCCAAATAATATTCCTTTACGTGCTAAGGGGTATCTAGAGAGTGGGATAGGTTTAATAAATACCCTAACCCTAACACGTACCCTAACCCTAACCCCTACCCTAACCCTAACACGTACCCTAAACCTAAATCGTACCCTAAACCAAGCCCTAACCCTAACACTAACACTAACCCTAACCCTAACCCATACCCTACGCCGTACCCGAAGCCCTCCCCGAACCCGTACCCTAAGCCGTATCCTAAGCCTAACCCTAAGCCTAACCCTAACCCTAGGCCACCCTTGACTGCTTCTGCCTCCAATAGATTTCCTAAGCACTAGTGTTTTAAGGAACAGCTTAAAAATAGAATCCTAATGTGATTTCTTTATAATGTGTGTGTTCCTTATCTTATCCTAGTGTCTCAACTCTTCTCCATGGCTGGACCTCCAAATAATACTCCTTTATGTGCTAAGGGGTATCTAGAGAGTGGGATAGGTTTAATAACTACCTTAACCCTAACGCGTACCCTAACCCTAACACCTACCCTAACCCTAACACGTACCCTAATCCTAACCAATACCCTAAACCGAGCCCTAACCCTAACACTAACCCTAACCCTAACCCTAACCCATACCCTATGGCGCACACGAAGCCCTCCCTGAACCCGTACCCTAAGCCTAACCCTAAGCCTAACCCTAACCCTAGGCTACCCTTGACTGCTTCTGCCTCCAATAGATTTCCTAAGCACTAGTGTTTTAAGGAACAGCATAAAAAGAGAATCCTAATGTGATTTCTTTATAATGGGTGTGTTCCTTATCTTATCCTAGTGTCTAAACTCTTCTCCATGGCTGGACCCCCAAATAATATTCCTTTACGTGCTAAGGGGTATCTAGAGAGTGGGATAGGTTTAATAACTACCCTAACCCTAAAACGTACCCTAACCCTAAACCCTACCCTAACCCTAACACGTACCCTAATCCTAAACCGTTCCCTAAACCGAGCCCTAACCCTAACACTAACCCTAACCCTTACCCTAACCCATACACTACGCCGTACCTGAAGCCCTCCCCGAACCCGTACCCTAAGCAGTACCCTAAGCCTAACCCTAAGCCTAACCCTAACCCTAGGCTACCCTTGACTGCTTCTGCCTCCAATAGATTTCCTAAGCACTAGGGTTTTAAGGAAGAGCTTAAAAAGAGAATCCTAATGTGATTTCATTATAATGGGTGTGTTCCTTATCTTATCCTAGTGTCTAAACTCTTCTCCATGGCTGCACCCCCAAATAATATTCCTTTACGTCCTAAGGGGTATCTAGAGAGTGGGATAGGTTTAATAACTACCCTAACCCTAACGCGTACACAAACCCTAACCCCTACCCTAACACTAACACGTACCCTAATCCTAACCCGTATCCTAAACCGAGCCCTAACCCTAACACTAACCCTAACCCTAACCCATACCGTACGCCGTACCAAATGTCCTCCTCGAACACGTACCCTAAGCCGTACCCTAAGCCTAAACCTAAGCCTAACCCTAACCCTAGGCTACCCTTGACTGCTTCTGCCTCCAATAGATTTCCTAAGCACTAGTGTTTTAAAGAACAGCTTAAAAAGAGAATCCTAATGTGATTTCTTTATAATGGGTGTGTTCCTTATATTATCTTAGTGTCTAAATTCTTCTCCATGGCTGCACCCCCAAATAATATTCCTTTACGTGCTAAGGGGTATCTAGAGAGTGGGATAGGTTTAATAACTACCCTAACCCTCACGCGTACCCAAACCCTAAACCCTACCCTAACACTAACACGTACCCTAATCCTAAACCGTATCCTAAACCGAACCCTAACCCTAACACTAACCCTAACCCATACCCTACGCCGTACCCAAAGTCCTCCTCGAACACATACCCTAAGCCGTACCCTAAGCCTAACCCTAAGCCTAAACATAACCCTAGGCTACCCTTGACTGCTTCTGCCTCCAATAGATTTCCTAAGCACTAGTGTTTTAAGGAACAGCTTAAAAATAGAATCCTAATGTGATTTCTTTATAATGGGTGTGTTCCTTATCTTATCCTAGTGTCTAAACTCTTCTCCATGGCTGGACCCCCAAATAATATTCTTTTACGTGCTAAGGGGTATCTAGAGAGTGGGATAGGTTTAATAAATACCCTAACCCTAACACGTACCCTAACCCTAACCCCAACCCTAACCCTAACACGTACCCTAAACCTAAACCGTACCCTAAACCAAGCCCTAACCCTAACAATAACACTAACCCTAACCCTAACCCATACCCTACGCCGTACCCGAAGCCCTCCCCGAACCCATACCCTAAGCCGTATCCTAAGCCTAACCCTAAGCCTAACCCTAACCCTAGGCCACCCTTGACTGCTTCTGCCTCCAATAGATTTCCTAAGCACTAGTGTTTTAAGGAACAGCTTAAAAATAGAATCCTAATGTGATTTCTTTATAATGTGTGTGTTCCTTATCTTATCCTAGTGTCTCAACTCTTCTCCATGGCTGGACCTCCAAATAATATTCCTTTATGTGCTAAGGGGTATCTAGAGAGTGGGATAGGTTTAATAACTACCTTAACCCTAACGCGTACCCTAACCCTAACCCCTACCCTAACCCTAACACGTACCCTAATCCTAACCAATACCCTAAACCGAGCCCTAACCCTAACACTAACCCTAACCCTAACCCTAACCCATACCCTATGGCGCACACGAAGCCCTCCCCGAACCCGTACCCTAAGCCTAACCCTAAGCCTAACCCTAACCCTAGGCTACCCTTGACTGCTTCTGCCTCCAATAGATTTCCTAAGCACTAGTGTTTTAAGGAACAGCATAAAAAGAGAATCCTAATGTGATTTCTTTATAATGGGTGTGTTCCTTAT
Source organism: Balaenoptera physalus (assembly GCF_965194825.1). Lineage (NCBI taxonomy): Eukaryota > Metazoa > Chordata > Mammalia > Artiodactyla > Balaenopteridae > Balaenoptera > Balaenoptera physalus. The sequence continues at coordinate 26,473 of NW_028125219.1, forward strand.
CTTATCCTAGTGTCTAAACTCTTCTCCATGGCTGGACCCCCAAATAATATTCCTTTACGTGCTAAGGGGTATCTAGAGAGTGGGATAGGTTTAATAACTACCCTAACCCTAAAACGTACCCTAACCCTAACCCCTACCCTAACCCTAACATGTACCCTAATCCTAAACCGTTCCCTAAACCGAGCCCTAACCCTAACACTAACCCTAACCCTTACCCTAACCCATACACTACGCCGTACCTGAAGCCCTCCCCGAACCCGTACCCTAAGCAGTACCCTAAGCCTAACCCTAAGCCTAACCCTAACCCTAGGCTACCCTTGACTGCTTCTGCCTCCAATAGATTTCCTAAGCACTAGGGTTTTAAGAAAGAGCTTAAAAAGAGAATCCTAATGTGATTTCATTATAATGGGTGTGTTCCTTATCTTATCCTAGTGTCTAAACTCTTCTCCATGGCTGCACCCCCAAATAATATTCCTTTACGTCCTAAGGGGTATCTAGAGAGTGGGATAGGTTTAATAACTACCCTAACCCTAACGCGTACACAAACCCTAACCCCTACCCTAACACTAACACGTACCCTAATCCTAACCCGTATCCTAAACCGAGCCCTAACCCTAACACTAACCCTAACCCTAACCCATACCGTACGCCGTACCAAATGTCCTCCTCGAACACGTACCCTAAGCCGTACCCTAAGCCTAAACCTAAGCCTAACCCTAACCCTAGGCTACCCTTGACTGCTTCTGCCTCCAATAGATTTCCTAAGCACTAGTGTTTTAAAGAACAGCTTAAAAAGAGAATCCTAATGTGATTTCTTTATAATGGGTGTGTTCCTTATATTATCTTAGTGTCTAAATTCTTCTCCATGGCTGCACCCCCAAATAATATTCCTTTACGTGCTAAGGGGTATCTAGAGAGTGGGATAGGTTTAATAACTACCCTAACCCTCACGCGTACCCAAACCCTAAACCCTACCCTAACACTAACACGTACCCTAATCCTAAACCGTATCCTAAACCGAACCCTAACCCTAACACTAACCCTAACCCATACCCTACGCCGTACCCAAAGTCCTCCTCGAACACATACCCTAAGCCGTACCCTAAGCCTAACCCTAAGCCTAAACATAACCCTAGGCTACCCTTGACTGCTTCTGCCTCCAATAGATTTCCTAAGCACTAGTGTTTTAAGGAACAGCTTAAAAATAGAATCCTAATGTGATTTCTTTATAATGGGTGTGTTCCTTATCTTATCCTAGTGTCTAAACTCTTCTCCATGGCTGGACCCCCAAATAATATTCTTTTACGTGCTAAGGGGTATCTAGAGAGTGGGATAGGTTTAATAAATACCCTAACCCTAACACGTACCCTAACCCTAACCCCAACCCTAACCCTAACACGTACCCTAAACCTAAACCGTACCCTAAACCAAGCCCTAACCCTAACAATAACACTAACCCTAACCCTAACCCATACCCTACGCCGTACCCGAAGCCCTCCCCGAACCCATACCCTAAGCCGTATCCTAAGCCTAACCCTAAGCCTAACCCTAACCCTAGGCCACCCTTGACTGCTTCTGCCTCCAATAGATTTCCTAAGCACTAGTGTTTTAAGGAACAGCTTAAAAATAGAATCCTAATGTGATTTCTTTATAATGTGTGTGTTCCTTATCTTATCCTAGTGTCTCAACTCTTCTCCATGGCTGGACCTCCAAATAATATTCCTTTATGTGCTAAGGGGTATCTAGAGAGTGGGATAGGTTTAATAACTACCTTAACCCTAACGCGTACCCTAACCCTAACCCCTACCCTAACCCTAACACGTACCCTAATCCTAACCAATACCCTAAACCGAGCCCTAACCCTAACACTAACCCTAACCCTAACCCTAACCCATACCCTATGGCGCACACGAAGCCCTCCCCGAACCCGTACCCTAAGCCTAACCCTAAGCCTAACCCTAACCCTAGGCTACCCTTGACTGCTTCTGCCTCCAATAGATTTCCTAAGCACTAGTGTTTTAAGGAACAGCATAAAAAGAGAATCCTAATGTGATTTCTTTATAATGGGTGTGTTCCTTATCTTATCCTAGTGTCTAAACTCTTCTCCATGGCTGGACCCCCAAATAATATTCCTTTACGTGCTAAGGGGTATCTAGAGAGTGGGATAGGTTTAATAACTACCCTAACCCTAAAACGTACCCTAACCCTAACCCCTACCCTAACCCTAACATGTACCCTAATCCTAAACCGTTCCCTAAACCGAGCCCTAACCCTAACACTAACCCTAACCCTTACCCTAACCCATACACTACGCCGTACCTGAAGCCCTCCCCGAACCCGTACCCTAAGCAGTACCCTAAGCCTAACCCTAAGCCTAACCCTAACCCTAGGCTACCCTTGACTGCTTCTGCCTCCAATAGATTTCCTAAGCACTAGGGTTTTAAGAAAGAGCTTAAAAAGAGAATCCTAATGTGATTTCATTATAATGGGTGTGTTCCTTATCTTATCCTAGTGTCTAAACTCTTCTCCATGGCTGCACCCCCAAATAATATTCCTTTACGTCCTAAGGGGTATCTAGAGAGTGGGATAGGTTTAATAACTACCCTAACCCTAACGCGTACACAAACCCTAACCCCTACCCTAACACTAACACGTACCCTAATCCTAACCCGTATCCTAAACCGAGCCCTAACCCTAACACTAACCCTAACCCTAACCCATACCGTACGCCGTACCAAATGTCCTCCTCGAACACGTACCCTAAGCCGTACCCTAAGCCTAAACCTAAGCCTAACCCTAACCCTAGGCTACCCTTGACTGCTTCTGCCTCCAATAGATTTCCTAAGCACTAGTGTTTTAAAGAACAGCTTAAAAAGAGAATCCTAATGTGATTTCTTTATAATGGGTGTGTTCCTTATATTATCTTAGTGTCTAAATTCTTCTCCATGGCTGCACCCCCAAATAATATTCCTTTACGTGCTAAGGGGTATCTAGAGAGTGGGATAGGTTTGATAACTACCCTAACCCTAACGCGTACCCAAACCCTAACCCCTACTCTAACACTAACACGTACCCTAATCCTAAACCGTATCCTAAACCGAACCCTAACCCTAACACTAACCCTAACCCTAACCCTAACCCATACCCTACGCCGTACCCAAAGTCCTCCTCGAACACGTACCCTAAGCCGTACCCTAAGCCTAACCCTAAGCCTAACCATAACCCTAGGCTACCCTTGACTGCTTCTGCCTCCAATAGATTTCCTAAGCACTAGTGTTTTAAGGAACAGCTTAAAAAGAGAATCCTAATGTGATTTCTTTATAATGGGTGTGTTCCTTATCTTATCCTAGTTTCTAAACTCTTCTCCATGGCTGGACCCCCAAATAATATTCCTTTACGTGCTAAGGGGTATCTAGAGAGTGGGATAGGTTTAATAACTACCCTAACACTAACACGTACCCTAACCCTAACACCTACCCTAACCCTAACACGTGCTCTAAACCTAAACCGTACCCTAAACCAAGCCCTAACCCTAACACTAACCCTAACCCTAACCCTAACCCATACCCTATGGCGCACACGAAGCCCTCCCCGAACCCGTACCCTAAGCCTAACCCTAAGCCTAACCCTAACCCTAGGCTACCCTTGACTGCTTCTGCCTCCAATAGATTTCCTAAGCACTAGTGTTTTAAGGAACAGCATAAAAAGAGAATCCTAATGTGATTTCTTTATAATGGGTGTGTTCCTTATCTTATCCTAGTGTCTAAACTCTTCTCCATGGCTGGACCCCCAAATAATATTCCTTTACGTGCTAAGGGGTATCTAGAGAGTGGGATAGGTTTAATAACTACCCTAACCCTAAAACGTACCCTAACCCTAACCCCTACCCTAACCCTAACACGTACCCTAATCCTAAACCGTTCCCTAACCGAGCGCTAACCCTAACACTAACCCTAACCCTTACCCTAACCCATACACTACGCCGTACCTGAAGCCCTCCCCGAACCCGTACCCTAAGCAGTACCCTAAGCCTAACCCTAAGCCTAACCCTAACCCTAGGCTACCCTTGACTGCTTCTGCCTCCAATAGATTTCCTAAGCACTAGTGTTTTAAGGAACAGCTTAAAAAGAGAATCCTAATGTGATTTCATTATAATGGGTGTGTTCCTTACCTTATCCTAGTGTCTAAACTCTTCTCCATGGCTGGACCCCCAAATAATATTCCTTTACGTGCTAAGGGGTATCTAGAGAGTGGGATAGGTTTAATAACTACCCTAACACTAACGCGTACCCTAACCCTAACCCCTACCCTAACCCTAACACGTACCCTAATCCTAACCCGTATCCTAAACCGAACCCTAACCCTAACACTAACCCTAACCCATACCCTACGCCGTACCCAAAGTCCTCCTCGAACACATACCCTAAGCCGTACCCTAAGCCTAACCCTAAGCCTAACCATAACCCTAGGCTACCCTTGACTGCTTCTGCCTCCAATAGATTTCCTAAGCACTAGTGTTTTAAGGAACAGCTTAAAAATAGAATCCTAATGTGATTTCTTTATAATGTGTGTGTTCCTTATCTTATCCTAGTGTCTCAACTCTTCTCCATGGCTGGACCTTCAAATAATATTCCTTTATGTGCTAAGGGGTATCTAGAGAGTGGGATAGGTTTAATAACTACCTTAACCCTAACGCGTACCCTAACCCTAACCCCTACCCTAACCCTAACACGTACCCTAATCCTAACCAATACCCTAAACCGACCCCTAACCCTAACACTAACCCTAACCCTAACCCTAACCCATACCCTATGGCGCACACGAAGCCCTCCCCGAACCCGTACCCTAAGCCTAACCCTAAGCCTAACCCTAACCCTAGGCTACCCTTGACTGCTTCTGCCTCCAATAGATTTCCTAAGCACTAGTGTTTTAAGGAACAGCTTAAAAAGAGAATCCTAATGCGATTTCTCTATAATGGGTGTGTTCCTTATCTTATCCTAGTGTCTAAACTCTTCTCCATGGCTGGACCCCCAAATAATATTCCTTTACGTGCTAAGGGGTATCTAGAGAGTGGGATAGGTTTAATAACTACCCTAACCCTAACGCGTACCCTAACCCTAACCCCTACCCTAACCCTAACACGTACCCTAATCCTAACCCGTATCCTAAACGGAGCCCTAACCCTAACACTAACCCAAACCCTAACCCTAACCCATACCCTACGCCATACCCGAACCCCTCCCCGAACCCATACCCTAAGCCGTACCCTAAGCCTAACCCGAAGCCTAACCCTAACACTAGGCTACCCTTGCCTGCCTCTGCCTCCAATAGATTTCCTAAGCACTAGTGGTTTAAGGAACAGCTTAAAAAGTGAATCCTAATGTGATTTCTTTATAATGGGTGTGTTCCTTATATTATCTTAGTGTCTAAACTCTTCTCCATGGCTGCACCCCCAAATAATATGCCTTTACGTCCTAAGGGGTATCTAGAGAGTGGGATAGGTTTAATAACTACCCTAACCCTAACGCGTACACAAACCCTAACCCCTACCCTAACACTAACACGTACCCTAATCCTAACCCGTATCCTAAACCGAGCCCTAACCCTAACACTAACCCTAACCCTAACCCTAACCCATACCGTACGCCGTACCAAATGTCCTCCTCGAACTCGTACCCTAAGCCGTACCCTAAGCCTAACCCTAAGCCTAACCCTAACCCTAGGCTACCCTTGACTGCTTCTGCCTCCAATAGATTTCCTAAGCACTAGTGTTTTAAGGAACAGCTTAAAAAGAGAATCCTAATGTGATTTCTTTATAATGGGTGTGTTCCTTATATTATCTTAGTGTCTAAATTCTTCTCCATGGCTGCACCCCCAAATAATATTCCTTTACGTGCTAAGGGGTATCTAGAGAGTGGGATAGGTTTAATAACTACCCTAAACCTAACGCGTACCCAAACCCTAACCCCTACCCTAACACTAACACGTACCCTAATCCTAAACCGTATCCTAAACCGAACCCTAACCCTAACACTAACCCTAACCCTAACCCTAACCCATACCCTACGCCGTACCCAAAGTCCTCCTGGAACACGTAAACTAAGCCGTACCCTAAGCCTAACCCTAAGCCTAACCATAACCCTAGGCTACCCTTGACTGCTTCTGCCTCCAATAGATTTCCTAAGCACTAGTGTTTGAAGGAACAGCTTAAAAAGAGAATCCTAATGTGATTTCCTTATAATGGGTGTGTTCCTTATCTTATCCTAGTGTCTAAACTCTTCTCCATGGCTGGACCCCCAAATAATATTCCTTTACGTGCTAAGGGGTATCTAGAGAGTGGGATAGGTTTAATAACTACCCTAACACTAACACGTACCCTAACCCTAACACCTACCCTAACCCTACCACGTGCCCTAAACCTAAACCGTAAACTAAACCAAGCCCTAACCATAACACTAACCCTAACCCTAACCCTAACCCATACCCTACGCCGTACCCGAAGCCCTACCCGAACCCGTACCCTAAGCCGTACCCTTAGCCTAACCCTAAGCCTAACCCTATCACTAGGCTACCCTTGACTGCTTCTGCCTCCAATAGATTTCCTAAGCACTAGTATTTTAAGGAACAGCTTAAAAAGAGAATCCTAATGTGATTTCTTTATAAAGGGGGTGTTCCTTATCTTAGCCTAGTGTCTAAACTCTTCTCCATGGCTGGACCCCCAAATAATATTCCTTTACGTGCTAAGGGGTATCTAGAGAGTGGGATAGGTTTAATAACTACCCTAACCCTAATGCATACCCTAACCCTAACCCCTACCCTAACCCTAACACGTACCCTAATCCTAAGCCGTACACTAAACCGAGCCCTAACACTAACACTAACCCTAACCCTAACCCTAACCCATACCCTACGCCATACCCGAACCCCTCCCCGAACCCATACCCTAAGCCGTACCCTAAGCCTAACCCTAAGCCTAACCCTAACCCTAGGCTACCCTTGCCTGCCTCTGCCTCCAATAGATTTCCTAAGCACTAGTGGTTTAAGGAACAGCTTAAAAAGAGAATCCTAATGTGATTTCTTTATAATGTGTGTGTTCCTTATATTATCTTAGTGTCTAAACTCTTCTCCATGGCTGCACCCCCAAATAATATTCCTTTACGTCCTAAGGGGTATCTATAGAGTGGGATAGGTTTAATAACTACCCTAACCCTAACGCGTACACAAACCCTAACCCCTACCCTAACACTAACACGTACCCTAATCCTAACCCGTATCCTAAACCGAGCCCTAACCCTACCACTAACCCTAACCCTAACCCATACCGTACGCCGTACCAAATGTCCTCCTCGAACACGTACCCTAAGCCGAACCCTAAGCCTAAACCTAAGCCTAACCCTAACCCTAGGCTACCCTTGACTGCTTCTGCCTCCAATAGATTTCCTAAGCACTAGTGTTTTAAAGAACAGCTTAAAAAGAGAATCCTAATGTGATTTCTTTATAATGGGTGTGTTCCTTATATTATCTTAGTGTCTAAATTCTTCTCCATGGCTGCACCCCCAAATAATATTCCTTTACGTGCTAAGGGGTATCTAGAGAGTGGGATAGGTTTAATAACTACCCTAACCCTAACGCGTACCCAAACCCTAAACCCTACCCTAACACTAACACGTACCCTAATCCTAAACCGTATCCTAAACCGAACCCTAACCCTAACACTAACCCTAACCCATACCCTACGCCGTACCCAAAGTCCTCCTCGAACACATACCCTAAGCCGTACCCTAAGCCTAACCCTAAGCCTAACCATAACCCTAGGCTACCCTTGACTGCTTCTGCCTCCAATAGATTTCCTAAGCACTAGTGTTTTAAGGAACAGCTTAAAAATAGAATCCTAATGTGATTTCTTTATAATGTGTGTGTTCCTTATCTTATCCTAGTGTCTCAACTCTTCTCCATGGCTGGACCTCCAAATAATATTCCTTTATGTGCTAAGGCGTATCTAGAGAGTGGGACAGGTTTAATAACTACCTTAACCCTTACGCGTACCCTAACCCTAACCCCTACCCTAACACGTACCCTAATCCTAACCAATACCCTAAACCGACCCCTAACCCTAACACTAACCCTAACCCTAACCCTAACCCATACCCTATGGCGCACACGAAGCCCTCCCCGAACCCGTACCCTAAGCCTAACCCTAAGCCTAACCCTAACCCTAGGCTACCCTTGACTGCTTCTGCCTCCAATAGATTTCCTAAGCACTAGTGTTTTAAGGAACAGCTTAAAAAGAGAATCCTAATGTGATTTCTTTATAATGGGTGTGTTCCTTATCTTATCCTAGTGTCTAAACTCTTCTCCATGGCTGGACCCCCAAATAATATTCCTTTACGTGCTAAGGGGTATCTAGAGAGTGGGATAGGTTTAATAACTACCCTAACCCTAACACGTACCCTAACCCTAACCCCTACCCTAACCCTAACACGTGCCCTAAACCTAAACCGTACCCTAAACCAAGCCCTAACCCTAACACTAACCCTAACCCTAACCCTAACCCATGCCCTACGCCGTACCCGAAGCCCTCCCCGAACCCGTACCCTAAGCAGTACCCTAAGCCTAACCCTAAGCCTAACCCTAACCCTAGGCTACCCTTGACTGCTTCTGCCTCCAATAGATTTCCTAAGCACTAGTGTTTTAAGGAACAGCTTAAAAAGAGAATCCTAATGTGATTTCATTATAATGGGTGTGTTCCTTATCTTATCTTAGTGTCTAAACTCTTCTCCATGGCTGGACCCCCAAATAATATTCCTTTACGTGCTAAGGGGTATCTAGAGAGTGGGATAGGTTTAATAACTACCCTAACCCTAACGCGTACCCTAACCCTAACCCCTACCCTAACCCTAACACGTACCCTAATCCTAACCCGTATCCTAAACGGAGCCCTAACCCTAACACTAACCCAAACCCTAACCCTAACCCATACCCTACGCCATACCCGAACCCCTCCCCGAACCCATACCCGAAGCCGTACCCTAAGCCTAACCCTAAGCCTAACCCTAACACTAGGCTACCCTTGCCTGCCTCTGCCTCCAATAGATTTCCTAAGCACTAGTGGTTTAAGGAACAGCTTAAAAAGAGAATCCTAATGTGATTTCTTTATAATGTGTGTGTTCCTTATATTATCTTAGTGTCTAAACTCTTCTCCATGGCTGCACCCCCAAATAATATTCCTTTACGTCCTAAGGGGTATCTAGAGAGTGGGATAGGTTTAATAACTACCCTAAACCTAACGCGTACCCAAACCCTAAACCCTACCCTAACACTAACACGTACCCTAATCCTAAACCGTATCCTAAACCGAACCCTAACCCTAACACTAACCCTAACCCTAACCCTAACCCATACCCTACGCCGTACCCAAAGTCCTCCTCGAACACATATCCTAAGCCGTACCCTAAGCCTAACCCTAAGCCTAACCATAACCCTAGGCTACCCTTGACTGCTTCTGCCTCCAATAGATTTCCTAAGCACTAGTGTTTTAAGGAACAGCTTAAAAAGAGAATCCTAATGTGATTTCTTTATAATGGGTGTGTTCCTTATCTTATCCTAGTGTCTAAACTCTTCTCCATGGCTGGACCCCCAAATAATATTCCTTTACGTGCTAAGGGGTATCTAGAGAGTGGGATAGGTTTAATAAATACCCTAACCCTAACACGTACCCTAACCCTAACCCCTACCCTAACCCTAACACGTACCCTAAACCTAAACCGTACCCTAAACCAAGCCCTTACCCTAACACTAACACTAACCCTAACCCTAACCCATACCCTACGCCGTACCCGAAGCCCTCCCCGAACCCGTACCCTAAGCCGTATCCTAAGCCTAACCCTAAGCCTAACCCTAACCCTAGGCCACCCTTGACTGCTTCTGCCTCCAATAGATTTCCTAAGCTCTAGTGTTTTAAGGAACAGCTTAAAAATAGAATCCTAATGTGATTTCTTTATAATGTGTGTGTTCCTTATCTTATCCTAGTGTCTCAACTCTTCTCCATGGCTGGACCTCCAAATAATATTCCTTTATGTGCTAAGGGGTATCTAGAGAGTGGGATAGGTTTAATAACTACCTTAACCCTAACGCGTACCCTAACCCTAACCCCTACCCTAACCCTAACACGTACCCTAATCCTAACCAATACCCTAAACCGAGCCCTAACCCTAACACTAACCCTAACCCTAACCCTAACCCATACCCTATGGCGCACACGAAGCCCTCCCCGAACCCGTACCCTAAGCCTAACCCTAAGCCTAACCCTAACCCTAGGCTACCCTTGACTGCTTCTGCCTCCAGTAGATTTCCTAAGCACTAGTGTTTTAAGGAACAGCATAAAAAGAGAATCCTACTGTGATTTCTTTATAATGGGTGTGTTCCTTATCTTATCCTAGTGTCTAAACTCTTCTCCATGGCTGCACCCCCAAATAATATTCCTTTACGTCCTAAGGGGTATCTAGAGAGTGGGATAGGTTTAATAACTACCCTAACCCTAACGCGTACACAAACCCTAACCCCTACCCTAACACTAACACGTACCCTAATCCTAACCCGTATCCTAAACCGAGCCCTAACCCTAACACTAACCCTAACCCTAACCCATACCGTACGCCGTACCAAATGTCCTCCTCGAACACGTACCCTAAGCCGTACCCTAAGCCTAAACCTAAGCCTAACCCTAACCCTAGGCTACCCTTGACTGCTTCTGCCTCCAATAGATTTCCTAAGCACTAGTGTTTTAAAGAACAGCTTAAAAAGAGAATCCTAATGTGATTTCTTTATAATGGGTGTGTTCCTTATATTATCTTAGTGTCTAAATTCTTCTCCATGGCTGCACCCCCAAATAATATTCCTTTACGTGCTAAGGGGTATCTAGAGAGTGGGATAGGTTTAATAACTACCCTAACCCTAACGCGTACCCAAACCCTAACCCCTACTCTAACACTAACACGTACCCTAATCCTAAACCGTATCCTAAACCGAACCCTAACCCTAACACTAACCCTAACCCTAACCCTAACCCATACCCTACGCCGTACCCAAAGTCCTCCTCGAACACGTACCCTAAGCCGTACCCTAAGCCTAACCCTAAGCCTAACCATAACCCTAGGCTACCCTTGACTGCTTCTGCCTCCAATAGATTTCCTAAGCACTAGTGTTTGAAGGAACAGCTTAAAAAGAGAATCCTAATGTGATTTCTTTATAAAGGGTGTGTTCCTTATCTTAGCCTAGTGTCTAAACTCTTCTCCATGGCTGGACCCCCAAATAATATTCCTTTACGTGCTAAGGGGTATCTAGAGAGTGGGATAGGTTTAATAACTACCCTAACCCTAATGCATACCCTAACCCTAACCCCTACCCTAACACTAACACGTACCCTAATCCTAAGCCGTACACTAAACCGAGCCCTAACACTAACACTAACCCTAACCCTAACCCTAACCCATACCCTACGCCATACCCGAACCCCTCCCCGAACCCATACCCTAAGCCGTACCCTAAGCCTAACCCTAAGCCTAACCCTAACCCTAGGCTACCCTTGCCTGCCTCTGCCTCCAATAGATTTCCTAAGCACTAGTGGTTTAAGGAACAGCTTAAAAAGAGAATCCTAATGTGATTTCTTTATAATGTGTGTGTTCCTTATATTATCTTAGTGTCTAAACTCTTCTCCATGGCTGCACCCCCAAATAATATTCCTTTACGTCCTAAGGGGTATCTAGAGAGTGGGATAGGTTTAATAACTACCCTAACCCTAACGCGTACACAAACGCTAACCCCTACCCTAACACTAACACGTACCCTAATCCTAACCCGTATCCTAAACCGAGCCCTAACCCTAACACTAACCCTAACCCTAACCCATACCGTACGCCGTACCAAATGTCCTCCTCGAACACGTACCCTAAGCCGAACCCTAAGCCTAAACCTAAGCCTAACCCTAACCCTAGGCTACCCTTGACTGCTTCTGCCTCCAATAGATTAACTAAGCACTACTGTTTTAAAGAACAGCTTAAAAAGAGAATCCTAATGTGATTTCTTTATAATGGGTGTGTTCCTTATATTATCTTAGTGTCTAAATTCTTCTCCATGGCTGCACCCCCAAATAATATTCCTTTACGTGCTAAGGGGTATCTAGAGAGTGGGATAGGTTTAATAACTACCCTAACCCTAACGCGTACCCAAACCCTAACCCCTACTCTAACACTAACACGTACCCTAATCCTAAACCGTATCCTAAACCGAACCCTAACCCTAACACTAACCCTAACCCTAACCCTAACCCATACCCTACGCCGTACCCAAAGTCCTCCTCGAACACGTACCCTAAGCCGTACCCTAAGCCTAACCCTAAGCCTAACCATAACCCTAGGCTACCCTTGACTGCTTCTGCCTCCAATAGATTTCCTAAGCACTAGTGTTTGAAGGAACAGCTTAAAAAGAGAATCCTAATGTGATTTCTTTATAAAGGGTGTGTTCCTTATCTTAGCCTAGTGTCTAAACTCTTCTCCATGGCTGGACCCCCAAATAATATTCCTTTACGTGCTAAGGGGTATCTAGAGAGTGGGATAGGTTTAATAACTACCCTAACCCTAATGCATACCCTAACCCTAACCCCTACCCTAACACTAACACGTACCCTAATCCTAAGCCGTACACTAAACCGAGCCCTAACACTAACACTAACCCTAACCCTAACCCTAACCCATACCCTACGCCATACCCGAACCCCTCCCCGAACCCATACCCTAAGCCGTACCCTAAGCCTAACCCTAAGCCTAACCCTAACCCTAGGCTACCCTTGCCTGCCTCTGCCTCCAATAGATTTCCTAAGCACTAGTGGTTTAAGGAACAGCTTAAAAAGAGAATCCTAATGTGATTTCTTTATAATGTGTGTGTTCCTTATATTATCTTAGTGTCTAAACTCTTCTCCATGGCTGCACCCCCAAATAATATTCCTTTACGTCCTAAGGGGTATCTAGAGAGTGGGATAGGTTTAATAACTACCCTAACCCTAACGCGTACACAAACGCTAACCCCTACCCTAACACTAACACGTACCCTAATCCTAACCCGTATCCTAAACCGAGCCCTAACCCTAACACTAACCCTAACCCTAACCCATACCGTACGCCGTACCAAATGTCCTCCTCGAACACGTACCCTAAGCCGAACCCTAAGCCTAAACCTAAGCCTAACCCTAACCCTAGGCTACCCTTGACTGCTTCTGCCTCCAATAGATTAACTAAGCACTACTGTTTTAAAGAACAGCTTAAAAAGAGAATCCTAATGTGATTTCTTTATAATGGGTGTGTTCCTTATATTATCTTAGTGTCTAAATTCTTCTCCATGGCTGCACCCCCAAATAATATTCCTTTACGTGCTAAGGGGTATCTAGAGAGTGGGATAGGTTTAATAACTACCCTAACCCTAACGCGTACCCAAACCCTAAACCCTACCCTAACACTAACACGTACCCTAATCCTAAACCGTATCCTAAACCGAACCCTAACCCTAACACTAACCCTAACCCATACCCTACGCCGTACCCAAAGTCCTCCTCGAACACATACCCTAAGCCGTACCCTAAGCCTAACCCTAAGCCTAACCATAACCCTAGGCTACCCTTGACTGCTTCTGCCTCCAATAGATTTCCTAAGCACTAGTGTTTTAAGGAACAGCTTAAAAATAGAATCCTAATGTGATTTCTTTATAATGTGTGTGTTCCTTATCTTATCCTAGTGTCTCAACTCTTCTCCATGGCTGGACCTCCAAATAATATTCCTTTATGTGCTAAGGGGTATCTAGAGAGTGGGATAGGTTTAATAACTACCTTAACCCTAACGCGTACCCTAACCCTAACCCCTACCCTAACCCTAACACGTACCCTAATCCTAACCAATACCCTAAACCGACCCCTAACCCTAACACTAACCCTAACCCTAACCCTAACCCATACCCTATGGCGCACACGAAGCCCTCCCCGAACCCGTACCCTAAGCCTAACCCTAAGCCTAACCCTAACCCTAGGCTACCCTTGACTGCTTCTGCCTCCAATAGATTTCCTAAGCACTAGTGTTTTAAGGAACAGCTTAAAAAGAGAATCCTAATGTGATTTCTTTATAATGGGTGTGTTCCTTATCTTATCCTAGTGTCTCAACTCTTCTCCATGGCTGGACCCCCAAATAATATTCCTTTACGTGCTAAGGGGTATCTAGAGAGTGGGATAGGTTTAATAACTACCCTAACCCTAACACGTACCCTAACCCTAACCCCTACCCTAACCCTAACACGTGCCCTAAACCTAAACCGTACCCTAAACCAAGCCCTAACCCTAACACTAACCCTAACCCTAACCCTAACCCATGCCCTACGCCGTACCCGAAGCCCTCCCCGAACCCGTACCCTAAGCAGTACCCTAAGCCTAACCCTAAGCCTAACCCTAACCCTAGGCTACCCTTGACTGCTTCTGCCTCCAATAGATTTCCTAAGCACTAGTGTTTTAAGGAACAGCTTAAAAAGAGAATCCTAATGTGATTTCATTATAATGGGTGTGTTCCTTATCTTATCTTAGTGTCTAAACTCTTCTCCATGGCTGGACCCCCAAATAATATTCCTTTACGTGCTAAGGGGTATCTAGAGAGTGGGATAGGTTTAATAACTACCCTAACCCTAACGCGTACCCTAACCCTAACCCCTACCCTAACCCTAACACGTACCCTAATCCTAACCCGTATCCTAAACGGAGCCCTAACCCTAACACTAACCCAAACCCTAACCCTAACCCATACCCTACGCCATACCCGAACCCCTCTCCGAACCCATACCCGAAGCCGTACCCTAAGCCTAACCCTAAGCCTAACCCTAACACTAGGCTACCCTTGCCTGCCTCTGCCTCCAATAGATTTCCTAAGCACTAGTGGTTTAAGGAACAGCTTAAAAAGAGAATCCTAATGTGATTTCTTTATAATGTGTGTGTTCCTTATATTATCTTAGTGTCTAAACTCTTCTCCATGGCTGCACCCCCAAATAATATTCCTTTACGTCCTAAGGGGTATCTAGAGAGTGGGATAGGTTTAATAACTACCCTAAACCTAACGCGTACCCAAACCCTAAACCCTACCCTAACACTAACACGTACCCTAATCCTAAACCGTATCCTAAACCGAACCCTAACCCTAACACAAACCCTAACCCTAACCCTAACCCATACCCTACGCCGTACCCAAAGTCCTCCTCGAACACATACCCTAAGCCGTACCCTAAGCCTAACCCTAAGCCTAACCATAACCCTAGGCTACCCTTGACTGCTTCTGCCTCCAATAGATTTCCTAAGCACTAGTGTTTTAAGGAACAGCTTAAAAAGAGAATCCTAATGTGATTTCTTTATAATGGGTGTGTTCCTTATCTTATCCTAGTGTCTAAACTCTTCTCCATGGCTGGACCCCCAAATAATATTCCTTTACGTGCTAAGGGGTATCTAGAGAGTGGGATAGGTTTAATAAATACCCTAACCCTAACACGTACCCTAACCCTAACCCCTACCCTAATCCTAACACGTACCCTAAACCTAAACCGTACCCTAAACCAAGCCCTAACCCTAACACTAACACTAACCCTAACCCTAACCCATACCCTACGCCGTACCCGAAGCCCTCCCCGAACCCGTACCCTAAGCCGTATCCTAAGCCTAACCCTAAGCCTAACCCTAACCCTAGGCCACCCTTGACTGCTTCTGCCTCCAATAGATTTCCTAAGCACTAGTGTTTTAAGGAACAGCTTAAAAATAGAATCCTAATGTGATTTCTTTATAATGTGTGTGTTCCTTATCTTATCCTAGTGTCTCAACTCTTCTCCATGGCTGGACCTCCAAATAATATTCCTTTATGTGCTAAGGGGTATCTAGAGAGTGGGATAGGTTTAATAACTACCTTAACCCTAACGCGTACCCTAACCCTAACCCCTACCCTAACCCTAACACGTACCCTAATCCTAACCAATACCCTAAACCGAGCCCTAACCCTAACACTAACCCTAACCCTAACCCTAACCCATACCCTATGGCGCACACGAAGCCCTCCCCGAACCCGTACCCTAAGCCTAACCCTAAGCCTAACCCTAACCCTAGGCAACCCTTGACTGCTTCTGCCTCCAATAGATTTCCTAAGCACTAGTGTTTTAAGGAACAGCTTAAAAAGAGAATCCTAATGTGATTTCATTATAATGGGTGTGTTCCTTATCTTATCTTAGTGTCTAAACTCTTCTCCATGGCTGGACCCCCAAATAATATTCCTTTACGTGCTAAGGGGTATCTAGAGAGTGGGATAGGTTTAATAACTACCCTAACCCTAACGCGTACCCTAACCCTAACCCCTACCCTAACCCTAACACGTACCCTAATCCTAACCCGTATCCTAAACGGAGCCCTAACCCTAACACTAACCCAAACCCTAACCCTAACCCATACCCTACGCCATACCCGAACCCCTCTCCGAACCCATACCCGAAGCCGTACCCTAAGCCTAACCCTAAGCCTAACCCTAACACTAGGCTACCCTTGCCTGCCTCTGCCTCCAATAGATTTCCTAAGCACTAGTGGTTTAAGGAACAGCTTAAAAAGAGAATCCTAATGTGATTTCTTTATAATGTGTGTGTTCCTTATATTATCTTAGTGTCTAAACTCTTCTCCATGGCTGCACCCCCAAATAATATTCCTTTACGTCCTAAGGGGTATCTAGAGAGTGGGATAGGTTTAATAACTACCCTAAACCTAACGCGTACCCAAACCCTAAACCCTACCCTAACACTAACACGTACCCTAATCCTAAACCGTATCCTAAACCGAACCCTAACCCTAACACAAACCCTAACCCTAACCCTAACCCATACCCTACGCCGTACCCAAAGTCCTCCTCGAACACATACCCTAAGCCGTACCCTAAGCCTAACCCTAAGCCTAACCATAACCCTAGGCTACCCTTGACTGCTTCTGCCTCCAATAGATTTCCTAAGCACTAGTGTTTTAAGGAACAGCTTAAAAAGAGAATCCTAATGTGATTTCTTTATAATGGGTGTGTTCCTTATCTTATCCTAGTGTCTAAACTCTTCTCCATGGCTGGACCCCCAAATAATATTCCTTTACGTGCTAAGGGGTATCTAGAGAGTGGGATAGATTTAATAAATACCCTAACCCTAACACGTACCCTAACCCTAACCCCTACCCTAATCCTAACACGTACCCTAAACCTAAACCGTACCCTAAACCAAGCCCTAACCCTAACACTAACACTAACCCTAACCCTAACCCATACCCTACGCCGTACCCGAAGCCCTCCCCGAACCCGTACCCTAAGCCGTATCCTAAGCCTAACCCTAAGCCTAACCCTAACCCTAGGCCACCCTTGACTGCTTCTGCCTCCAATAGATTTCCTAAGCACTAGTGTTTTAAGGAACAGCTTAAAAATAGAATCCTAATGTGATTTCTTTATAATGTGTGTGTTCCTTATCTTATCCTAGTGTCTCAACTCTTCTCCATGGCTGGACCTCCAAATAATATTCCTTTATGTGCGAAGGGGTATCTAGAGAGTGGGATAGGTTTAATAACTACCTTAACCCTAACGCGTACCCTAACCCTAACCCCTACCCTAACCCTAACACGTACCCTAATCCTAACCAATACCCTAAACCGAGCCCTAACCCTAACACTAACCCTAACCCTAACCCTAACCCATACCCTATGGCGCACACGAAGCCCTCCCCGAACCCGTACCCTAAGCCTAACCCTAAGCCTAACCCTAACCCTAGGCTACCCTTGACTGCTTCTGCCTCCAATAGATTTCCTAAGCACTAGTGTTTTAAGGAACAGCTTAAAAAGAGAATCCTAATGTGATTTCTTTATAATGGGTGTGTTCCTTATCTTATCCTAGTGTCTCAACTCTTCTCCATGGCTGGACCCCCAAATAATATTCCTTTACGTGCTAAGGGGTATCTAGAGAGTGGGATAGGTTTAATAACTACCCTAACCCTAACACGTACCCTAACCCTAACCCCTACCCTAACCCTAACTCGTGCCCTAAACCTAAACCGTACCCTAAACCAAGCCCTAACCCTAACACTAACCCTAACCCTAACCCTAACCCATGCCCTACGCCGTACCCGAAGCCCTCCCCGAACCCGTACCCTAAGCAGTACCCTAAGCCTAACCCTAAGCCTAACCCTAACCCTAGGCTACCCTTGACTGCTTCTGCCTCCAATAGATTTCCTAAGCACTAGTGTTTTAAGGAACAGCTTAAAAAGAGAATCCTAATGTGATTTCTTTATAATGTGTGTGTTCCTTATATTATCTTAGTGTCTAAACTCTTCTCCATGGCTGCACCCCCAAATAATATTCCTTTACGTCCTAAGGGGTATCTAGAGAGTGGGATAGGTTTAATAACTACCCTAACCCTAACGCGTACCCTAACCCTAACCCCTACCCTAACCCTAACACGTACCCTAATCCTAACCCGTATCCTAAACGGAGCCCTAACCCTAACACTAACCCAAACCCTAACCCTAACCCATACCCTACGCCATACCCGAACCCCTCTCCGAACCCATACCCGAAGCCGTACCCTAAGCCTAACCCTAAGCCTAACCCTAACACTAGGCTACCCTTGCCTGCCTCTGCCTCCAATAGATTTCCTAAGCACTAGTGGTTTAAGGAACAGCTTAAAAAGAGAATCCTAATGTGATTTCTTTATAATGTGTGTGTTCCTTATATTATCTTAGTGTCTAAACTCTTCTCCATGGCTGCACCCCCAAATAATATTCCTTTACGTCCTAAGGGGTATCTAGAGAGTGGGATAGGTTTAATAACTACCCTAAACCTAACGCGTACCCAAACCCTAAACCCTACCCTAACACTAACACGTACCCTAATCCTAAACCGTATCCTAAACCGAACCCTAACCCTAACACAAACCCTAACCCTAACCCTAACCCATACCCTACGCCGTACCCAAAGTCCTCCTCGAACACATACCCTAAGCTTTACCCTAAGCCTAACCCTAAGCCTAACCATAACCCTAGGCTACCCTTGACTGCTTCTGCCTACAATAGATTTCCTAAGCACTAGTGTTTTAAGGAACAGCTTAAAAAGAGAATCCTAATGTGATTTCTTTATAATGGGTGTGTTCCTTATCTTATCCTAGTGTCTAAACTCTTCTCCATGGCTGGACCCCCAAATAATATTCCTTTACGTGCTAAGGGGTATCTAGAGAGTGGGATAGGTTTAATAAATACCCTAACCCTAACACGTACCCTAACCCTAACCCCTACCCTAATCCTAACACGTACCCTAAACCTAAACCGTACCCTAAACCAAGCCCTAACCCTAACACTAACACTAACCCTAACCCTAACCCATACCCTACGCCGTACCCGAAGCCCTCCCCGAACCCGTACCCTAAGCCGTATCCTAAGCCTAACCCTAAGCCTAACCCTAACCCTAGGCCACCCTTGACTGCTTCTGCCTCCAATAGATTTCCTAAGCACTAGTGTTTTAAGGAACAGCTTAAAAATAGAATCCTAATGTGATTTCTTTATAATGTGTGTGTTCCTTATCTTATCCTAGTGTCTCAACTCTTCTCCATGGCTGGACCTCCAAATAATATTCCTTTATGTGCTAAGGGGTATCTAGAGAGTGGGATAGGTTTAATAACTACCTTAACCCTAACGCGTACCCTAACCCTAACCCCTACCCTAAACCTAACACGTACCCTAATCCTAACCAATACCCTAAACCGAGCCCTAACCCTAACACTAACCCTAACCCTAACCCTAACCCATACCCTATGGCGCACACGAAGCCCTCCCCGAACCCGTACCCTAAGCCTAACCCTAAGCCTAACCCTAACCCTAGGCTACCCTTGACTGCTTCTGACTCCAATAGATTTCCTAAGCACTAGTGTTTTAAGGAACAGCATAAAAAGAGAATCCTAATGTGATTTCTTTATAATGGGTGTGTTCCTTATCTTATCCTAGTGTCTAAACTCTTCTCCATGGCTGGACCCCCAAATAATATTCCTTTACGTGCTAAGGGGTATCTAGAGAGTGGGATAGGTTTAATAACTAACCTAACCCTAAAACGTACCCTAACCCTAACCCCTACCCTAACCCTAACACGTACCCTAATCCTAAACCGTTCCCTAAACCGAGCCCTAACCCTAACACTAACCCTAACCCTTACCCTAACCCATACACTACGCCGTACCTGAAGCCCTCCCCGAACCCGTACCCTAAGCAGTACCCTAAGCTTAACCCTAAGCCTAACCCTAACCCTAGGCTACCCTTGACTGCTTCTGCCTCCAATAGATTTCCTAAGCACTAGTGTTTTAAGGAAGAGCTTAAAAAGAGAATCCTAATGTGATTTCATTATAATGGGTGTGTTCCTTATCTTATCCTAGTGTCTAAACTCTTCTCCATGGCTGCACCCCCAAATAATATTCCTTTACGTCCTAAGGGGTATCTAGAGAGTGGGATAGGTTTAATAACTACCCTAACCCTAACGCGTACACAAACCCTAACCCCTACCCTAACACTAACACGTACCCTAATCCTAACCCGTATCCTAAACCGAGCCCTAACCCTAACACTAACCCTAACCCTAACCCATACCGTACGCCGTACCAAATGTCCTCCTCGAACACGTACCCTAAGCCGTACCCTAAGCCTAAACCTAAGCCTAACCCTAACCCTAGGCTACCCTTGACTGCTTCTGCCTCCAATAGATTTCCTAAGCACTAGTGTTTTAAAGAACAGCTTAAAAAGAGAATCCTAATGTGATTTCTTTATAATGGATGTGTTCCTTATATTATCTTAGTGTCTAAATTCTTCTCCATGGCTGCACCCCCAAATAATATTCCTTTACGTGCTAAGGGGTATCTAGAGAGTGGGATAGGTTTAATAACTACCCTAACCCTAACGCGTACCCAAACCCTAACCCCTACTCTAACACTAACACGTACCCTAATCGTAAACCGTATCCTAAACCGAACCCTAACCCTAACACTAACCCTAACCCTAACCCTAACCCATACCCTACGCCGTACCCAAAGTCCTCCTCGAACACGTACCCTAAGCCGTACCCTAAGCCTAACCCTAAGCCTAACCATAACCCTAGGCTACCCTTGACTGCTTCTGCCTCCAATAGATTTCCTAAGCACTAGTGTTTTAAGGAACAGCTTAAAAAGAGAATCCTAATGTGATTTCTTTATAATGGGTGTTTTCCTTATCTTATCCTAGTGTCTAAACTCTTCTCCATGGCTGGACCCCCAAATAATATTCCTTTACGTGCTAAGGGGTATCTAGAGAGTGGGATAGGTTTAATAACAACCCTAACACTAACACGTACCCTAACCCTAACACCTACCCTAACCCTAACACGTGCCCTAAACCTAAACCGTACCCTAAACCAAGCCCTAACCCTAACACTAACCCTAACCCTAACCCTAACCCATACCCTACGCCGTACCCGAAGCCCTCCCCGAACCCGTACCCTAAGCCGTACCCGTAGCCTAAGCCTAAGCCTAACCTTAACACTAGGCTACCCTTGACTGCTTCTGCCTCCAATAGATTTCCTAAGCACTAGTGTTTTAAGCAACAGCTTAAAAAGAGAATCCTAATGTGATTTCTTTATAAAGGGTGTGTTCCTTATCTTAGCCTAGTGTCTAAACTCTTCTCCATGGCTGGACTCCCAAATAATATTCCTTTACATGCTAAGGGGTATCTAGAGAGTGGGATAGGTTTAATAACTACCCTAACCCTAATGCGTACCCTAACCCTAACCCCTACCCTAACCCTAACACGTACCCTAATCCTAAGCCGTACACTAAACCGAGCCCTAACACTAACACTAACCCTAACCCTAACCCTAACCCATACCCTACGCCATACCCGAAGCCCTCGCCGAACACGTACCCTAAGCCCTATCCTAAGCCTAACCCTAAGCCTAACCCTAACCCTAGGCCACCCTTGACTGCTTCTGCCTCCAATAGATTTCCTAAGCACTAGTGTTTTAAGGAACAGCTTAAAAATAGAATCCTAATGTGATTTCTTTATAATGTGTGTGTTCCTTATCTTATCCTAGTGTCTCAACTCTTCTCCATGGCTGGACCTCCAAATAATATTCCTTTATGTGCTAAGGGGTATCTAGAGAGTGGGATAGGTTTAATAACTACCTTAACCCTAACGCGTACCCTAACCCTAACCCCTACCCTAACCCTAACACGTACCCTAATCCTAACCAATACCCTAAACCGAGCCCTAACCCTAACACTAACCCTAACCCTAACCCTAACCCATACCCTATGGCGCACACGAAGCCCTCCCCGAACCCGTACCCTAAGCCTAACCCTAAGCCTAACCCTAACCCTAGGCTACCCTTGACTGCTTCTGCCTCCAATAGATTTCCTAAGCACTAGTGTTTTAAGGAACAGCTTAAAAAGAGAATCCTAATGTGATTTCTTTATAAAGGGTGTGTTCCTTATCTTAGCCTAGTGTCTAAACTCTTCTCCATGGCTGGACCCCCAAATAATATTCCTTTACGTGCTAAGGGGTATCTAGAGAGTGGGATAGGTTTAATAACTACCCTAACCCTAATGCATACCCTAACCCTAACCCCTACCCTAACCCTAACACGTACCCTAATCCTAAGCCGTACACTAAACCGAGCCCTAACACTAACACTGACCCTAACCCTAACCCTAACCCATACCCTACGCCATACCCGAACCCCTCCCCGAACCCATACCCTAAGCCGTACCCTAAGCCTAACCCTAAGCCTAACCCTAACCCTAGGCTACCCTTGCCTGCCTCTGCCTCCAATAGATTTCCTAAGCACTAGTGGTTTAAGGAACAGCTTAAAAAGAGAATCCTAATGTGATTTCTTTATAATGTGTGTGTTCCTTATATTATCTTAGTGTCTAAACTCTTCTCCATGGCTGCACCCCCAAATAATATTCCTTTACGTCCTAAGGGGTATCTAGAGAGTGGGATAGGTTTAATAACTACCCTAACCCTAACGCGTACACAAACCCTAACCCCTACCCTAACACTAACACGTACCCTAATCCTAACCCGTATCCTAAACCGAGCCCTAACCCTAACACTAACCCTAACCCTAACCCATACCGTACGCCGTACCAAATGTCCTCCTCGAACACGTACCCTAAGCCGAACCCTAAGCCTAAACCTAAGCCTAACCCTAACCCTAGGCTACCCTTGACTGCTTCTGCCTCCAATAGATTTCCTAAGCACTAGTGTTTTAAAGAACAGCTTAAAAAGAGAATCCTAATGTGATTTCTTTATAATGGGTGTGTTCCTTATATTATCTTAGTGTCTAAACTCTTCTCCATGGCTGCACCCCCAAATAATATTCCTTTACGTGCTAAGGGGTATCTACAGAGTGGGATAGGTTTAATAACTACCCTAACCCTAACGCGTACCCAAACCCTAAACCCTACCCTAACACTAACACGTACCCTAATCCTAAACCGTATCCTAAACCGAACCCTAACCCTAACACTAACCCTAACCCATACCCTACGCCGTACCCAAAGTCCTCCTCGAACACATACCCTAAGCCGTACCCTAAGCCTAACCCTAAGCCTAACCATAACCCTAGGCTACCCTTGACTGCTTCTGCCTCCAATAGATTTCCTAAGCACTAGTGTTTTAAGGAACAGCTTAAAAAGAGAATCCTAATGTGATTTCTTTATAATGGGTGTGTTCCTTATCTTATCCTAGTGTCTAAACTCTTCTCCATGGCTGGACCCCCAAATAATATTCCTTTACGTGCTAAGGGGTATCTAGAGAGTGGGATAGGTTTAATAAATACCCTAACCCTAACACGTACCCTAACCCTAACCCCTACCCTAACCCTAACACGTACCCTAAACCTAAACCGTACCCTAAACCAAGCCCTAACCCTAACACTAACACTAACCCTAACCCTAACCCATACCCTACGCCGTACCCGAAGCCCTCCCCGAACCCGTACCCTAAGCCGTATCCTAAGCCTAACCCTAAGCCTAACCCTAACCCTAGGCCACCCTTGACTGCTTCTGCCTCCAATAGATTTCCTAAGCACTAGTGTTTTAAGGAACAGCTTAAAAATAGAATCCTAATGTGATTTCTTTATAATGTGTGTGTTCCTTATCTTATCCTAGTGTCTCAACTCTTCTCCATGGCTGGACCTCCAAATAATACTCCTTTATGTGCTAAGGGGTATCTAGAGAGTGGGATAGGTTTAATAACTACCTTAACCCTAACGCGTACCCTAACCCTAACACCTACCCTAACCCTAACACGTACCCTAATCCTAACCAATACCCTAAACCGAGCCCTAACCCTAACACTAACCCTAACCCTAACCCTAACCCATACCCTATGGCGCACACGAAGCCCTCCCTGAACCCGTACCCTAAGCCTAACCCTAAGCCTAACCCTAACCCTAGGCTACCCTTGACTGCTTCTGCCTCCAATAGATTTCCTAAGCACTAGTGTTTTAAGGAACAGCATAAAAAGAGAATCCTAATGTGATTTCTTTATAATGGGTGTGTTCCTTATCTTATCCTAGTGTCTAAACTCTTCTCCATGGCTGGACCCCCAAATAATATTCCTTTACGTGCTAAGGGGTATCTAGAGAGTGGGATAGGTTTAATAACTACCCTAACCCTAAAACGTACCCTAACCCTAAACCCTACCCTAACCCTAACACGTACCCTAATCCTAAACCGTTCCCTAAACCGAGCCCTAACCCTAACACTAACCCTAACCCTTACCCTAACCCATACACTACGCCGTACCTGAAGCCCTCCCCGAACCCGTACCCTAAGCAGTACCCTAAGCCTAACCCTAAGCCTAACCCTAACCCTAGGCTACCCTTGACTGCTTCTGCCTCCAATAGATTTCCTAAGCACTAGGGTTTTAAGGAAGAGCTTAAAAAGAGAATCCTAATGTGATTTCATTATAATGGGTGTGTTCCTTATCTTATCCTAGTGTCTAAACTCTTCTCCATGGCTGCACCCCCAAATAATATTCCTTTACGTCCTAAGGGGTATCTAGAGAGTGGGATAGGTTTAATAACTACCCTAACCCTAACGCGTACACAAACCCTAACCCCTACCCTAACACTAACACGTACCCTAATCCTAACCCGTATCCTAAACCGAGCCCTAACCCTAACACTAACCCTAACCCTAACCCATACCGTACGCCGTACCAAATGTCCTCCTCGAACACGTACCCTAAGCCGTACCCTAAGCCTAAACCTAAGCCTAACCCTAACCCTAGGCTACCCTTGACTGCTTCTGCCTCCAATAGATTTCCTAAGCACTAGTGTTTTAAAGAACAGCTTAAAAAGAGAATCCTAATGTGATTTCTTTATAATGGGTGTGTTCCTTATATTATCTTAGTGTCTAAATTCTTCTCCATGGCTGCACCCCCAAATAATATTCCTTTACGTGCTAAGGGGTATCTAGAGAGTGGGATAGGTTTAATAACTACCCTAACCCTAACGCGTACCCAAACCCTAAACCCTACCCTAACACTAACACGTACCCTAATCCTAAACCGTATCCTAAACCGAACCCTAACCCTAACACTAACCCTAACCCATACCCTACGCCGTACCCAAAATCCTCCTCGAACACATACCCTAAGCCGTACCCTAAGCCTAACCCTAAGCCTAAACATAACCCTAGGCTACCCTTGACTGCTTCTGCCTCCAATAGATTTCCTAAGCACTAGTGTTTTAAGGAACAGCTTAAAAATAGAATCCTAATGTGATTTCTTTATAATGGGTGTGTTCCTTATCTTATCCTAGTGTCTAAACTCTTCTCCATGGCTGGACCCCCAAATAATATTCTTTTACGTGCTAAGGGGTATCTAGAGAGTGGGATAGGTTTAATAAATACCCTAACCCTAACACGTACCCTAACCCTAACCCCAACCCTAACCCTAACACGTACCCTAAACCTAAACCGTACCCTAAACCAAGCCCTAACCCTAACAATAACACTAACCCTAACCCTAACCCATACCCTACGCCGTACCCGAAGCCCTCCCCGAACCCATACCCTAAGCCGTATCCTAAGCCTAACCCTAAGCCTAACCCTAACCCTAGGCCACCCTTGACTGCTTCTGCCTCCAATAGATTTCCTAAGCACTAGTGTTTTAAGGAACAGCTTAAAAATAGAATCCTAATGTGATTTCTTTATAATGTGTGTGTTCCTTATCTTATCCTAGTGTCTCAACTCTTCTCCATGGCTGGACCTCCAAATAATATTCCTTTATGTGCTAAGGGGTATCTAGAGAGTGGGATAGGTTTAATAACTACCTTAACCCTAACGCGTACCCTAACCCTAACCCCTACCCTAACCCTAACACGTACCCTAATCCTAACCAATACCCTAAACCGAGCCCTAACCCTAACACTAACCCTAACCCTAACCCTAACCCATACCCTATGGCGCACACGAAGCCCTCCCCGAACCCGTACCCTAAGCCTAACCCTAAGCCTAACCCTAACCCTAGGCTACCCTTGACTGCTTCTGCCTCCAATAGATTTCCTAAGCACTAGTGTTTTAAGGAACAGCATAAAAAGAGAATCCTAATGTGATTTCTTTATAATGGGTGTGTTCCTTATCTTATCCTAGTGTCTAAACTCTTCTCCATGGCTGGACCCCCAAATAATATTCCTTTACGTGCTAAGGGGTATCTAGAGAGTGGGATAGGTTTAATAACTACCCTAACCCTAAAACGTACCCTAACCCTAACCCCTACCCTAACCCTAACATGTACCCTAATCCTAAACCGTTCCCTAAACCGAGCCCTAACCCTAACACTAACCCTAACCCTTACCCTAACCCATACACTACGCCGTACCTGAAGCCCTCCCCGAACCCGTACCCTAAGCAGTACCCTAAGCCTAACCCTAAGCCTAACCCTAACCCTAGGCTACCCTTGACTGCTTCTGCCTCCAATAGATTTCCTAAGCACTAGGGTTTTAAGAAAGAGCTTAAAAAGAGAATCCTAATGTGATTTCATTATAATGGGTGTGTTCCTTATCTTATCCTAGTGTCTAAACTCTTCTCCATGGCTGCACCCCCAAATAATATTCCTTTACGTCCTAAGGGGTATCTAGAGAGTGGGATAGGTTTAATAACTACCCTAACCCTAACGCGTACACAAACCCTAACCCCTACCCTAACACTAACACGTACCCTAATCCTAACCCGTATCCTAAACCGAGCCCTAACCCTAACACTAACCCTAACCCTAACCCATACCGTACGCCGTACCAAATGTCCTCCTCGAACACGTACCCTAAGCCGTACCCTAAGCCTAAACCTAAGCCTAACCCTAACCCTAGGCTACCCTTGACTGCTTCTGCCTCCAATAGATTTCCTAAGCACTAGTGTTTTAAAGAACAGCTTAAAAAGAGAATCCTAATGTGATTTCTTTATAATGGGTGTGTTCCTTATATTATCTTAGTGTCTAAATTCTTCTCCATGGCTGCACCCCCAAATAATATTCCTTTACGTGCTAAGGGGTATCTAGAGAGTGGGATAGGTTTGATAACTACCCTAACCCTAACGCGTACCCAAACCCTAACCCCTACTCTAACACTAACACGTACCCTAATCCTAAACCGTATCCTAAACCGAACCCTAACCCTAACACTAACCCTAACCCTAACCCTAACCCATACCCTACGCCGTACCCAAAGTCCTCCTCGAACACGTACCCTAAGCCGTACCCTAAGCCTAACCCTAAGCCTAACCATAACCCTAGGCTACCCTTGACTGCTTCTGCCTCCAATAGATTTCCTAAGCACTAGTGTTTTAAGGAACAGCTTAAAAAGAGAATCCTAATGTGATTTCTTTATAATGGGTGTGTTCCTTATCTTATCCTAGTTTCTAAACTCTTCTCCATGGCTGGACCCCCAAATAATATTCCTTTACGTGCTAAGGGGTATCTAGAGAGTGGGATAGGTTTAATAACTACCCTAACACTAACACGTACCCTAACCCTAACACCTACCCTAACCCTAACACGTGCTCTAAACCTAAACCGTACCCTAAACCAAGCCCTAACCCTAACACTAACCCTAACCCTAACCCTAACCCATACCCTATGGCGCACACGAAGCCCTCCCCGAACCCGTACCCTAAGCCTAACCCTAAGCCTAACCCTAACCCTAGGCTACCCTTGACTGCTTCTGCCTCCAATAGATTTCCTAAGCACTAGTGTTTTAAGGAACAGCATAAAAAGAGAATCCTAATGTGATTTCTTTATAATGGGTGTGTTCCTTATCTTATCCTAGTGTCTAAACTCTTCTCCATGGCTGGACCCCCAAATAATATTCCTTTACGTGCTAAGGGGTATCTAGAGAGTGGGATAGGTTTAATAACTACCCTAACCCTAAAACGTACCCTAACCCTAACCCCTACCCTAACCCTAACACGTACCCTAATCCTAAACCGTTCCCTAACCGAGCGCTAACCCTAACACTAACCCTAACCCTTACCCTAACCCATACACTACGCCGTACCTGAAGCCCTCCCCGAACCCGTACCCTAAGCCGTACCCTAAGCCTAACCCTAAGCCTAACCATAACCCTAGGCTACACTTGACTGCTTCTGCCTCCAATAGATTTCCTAAGCACTAGTGTTTTAAGGAACAGCTTAAAAATAGAATCCTAATGTGATTTCTTTATAATGTGTGTGTTCCTTATCTTATCCTAGTGTCTCAACTCTTCTCCATGGCTGGACCTTCAAATAATATTCCTTTATGTGCTAAGGGGTATCTAGAGAGTGGGATAGGTTTAATAACTACCTTAACCCTAACGCGTACCCTAACCCTAACCCCTACCCTAACCCTAACACGTACCCTAATCCTAACCAATACCCTAAACCGACCCCTAACCCTAACACTAACCCTAACCCTAACCCTAACCCATACCCTATGGCGCACACGAAGCCCTCCCCGAACCCGTACCCTAAGCCTAACCCTAAGCCTAACCCTAACCCTAGGCTACCCTTGACTGCTTCTGCCTCCAATAGATTTCCTAAGCACTAGTGTTTTAAGGAACAGCTTAAAAAGAGAATCCTAATGCGATTTCTCTATAATGGGTGTGTTCCTTATCTTATCCTAGTGTCTAAACTCTTCTCCATGGCTGGACCCCCAAATAATATTCCTTTACGTGCTAAGGGGTATCTAGAGAGTGGGATAGGTTTAATAACTACCCTAACCCTAACGCGTACCCTAACCCTAACCCCTACCCTAACCCTAACACGTACCCTAATCCTAACCCGTATCCTAAACGGAGCCCTAACCCTAACACTAACCCAAACCCTAACCCTAACCCATACCCTACGCCATACCCGAACCCCTCCCCGAACCCATACCCTAAGCCGTACCCTAAGCCTAACCCTAAGCCTAACCCTAACACTAGGCTACCCTTGCCTGCCTCTGCCTCCAATAGATTTCCTAAGCACTAGTGGTTTAAGGAACAGCTTAAAAAGTGAATCCTAATGTGATTTCTTTATAATGGGTGTGTTCCTTATCTTATCCTAGTGTCTAAACTCTTCTCCATGGCTGGACCCCCAAATAATATTCCTTTACGTGCTAAGGGGTATCTAGAGAGTGGGATAGGTTTAATAAATACCCTAACCCTAACACGTACCCTAACCCTAACCCCTACCCTAATCCTAACACGTACCCTAAACCTAAACCGTACCCTAAACCAAGCCCTAACCCTAACACTAACACTAACCCTAACCCTAACCCATACCCTACGCCGTACCCGAAGCCCTCCCCGAACCCGTACCCTAAGCCGTATCCTAAGCCTAACCCTAAGCCTAACCCTAACCCTAGGCCACCCTTGACTGCTTCTGCCTCCAATAGATTTCCTAAGCACTAGTGTTTTAAGGAACAGCTTAAAAATAGAATCCTAATGTGATTTCTTTATAATGTGTGTGTTCCTTATCTTATCCTAGTGTCTCAACTCTTCTCCATGGCTGGACCTCCAAATAATATTCCTTTATGTGCGAAGGGGTATCTAGAGAGTGGGATAGGTTTAATAACTACCTTAACCCTAACGCGTACCCTAACCCTAACCCCTACCCTAACCCTAACACGTACCCTAATCCTAACCAATACCCTAAACCGAGCCCTAACCCTAACACTAACCCTAACCCTAACCCTAACCCATACCCTATGGCGCACACGAAGCCCTCCCCGAACCCGTACCCTAAGCCTAACCCTAAGCCTAACCCTAACCCTAGGCTACCCTTGACTGCTTCTGCCTCCAATAGATTTCCTAAGCACTAGTGTTTTAAGGAACAGCTTAAAAAGAGAATCCTAATGTGATTTCTTTATAATGGGTGTGTTCCTTATCTTATCCTAGTGTCTCAACTCTTCTCCATGGCTGGACCCCCAAATAATATTCCTTTACGTGCTAAGGGGTATCTAGAGAGTGGGATAGGTTTAATAACTACCCTAACCCTAACACGTACCCTAACCCTAACCCCTACCCTAACCCTAACTCGTGCCCTAAACCTAAACCGTACCCTAAACCAAGCCCTAACCCTAACACTAACCCTAACCCTAACCCTAACACATGCCCTACGCCGTACCCGAAGCCCTCCCCGAACCCGTACCCTAAGCAGTACCCTAAGCCTAACCCTAAGCCTAACCCTAACCCTAGGCTACCCTTGACTGCTTCTGCCTCCAATAGATTTCCTAAGCACTAGTGTTTTAAGGAACAGCTTAAAAAGAGAATCCTAATGTGATTTCTTTATAATGTGTGTGTTCCTTATATTATCTTAGTGTCTAAACTCTTCTCCATGGCTGCACCCCCAAATAATATTCCTTTACGTCCTAAGGGGTATCTAGAGAGTGGGATAGGTTTAATAACTACCCTAACCCTAACGCGTACCCTAACCCTAACCCCTACCCTAACCCTAACACGTACCCTAATCCTAACCCGTATCCTAAACGGAGCCCTAACCCTAACACTAACCCAAACCCTAACCCTAACCCATACCCTACGCCATACCCGAACCCCTCTCCGAACCCATACCCGAAGCCGTACCCTAAGCCTAACCCTAAGCCTAACCCTAACACTAGGCTACCCTTGCCTGCCTCTGCCTCCAATAGATTTCCTAAGCACTAGTGGTTTAAGGAACAGCTTAAAAAGAGAATCCTAATGTGATTTCTTTATAATGTGTGTGTTCCTTATATTATCTTAGTGTCTAAACTCTTCTCCATGGCTGCACCCCCAAATAATATTCCTTTACGTCCTAAGGGGTATCTAGAGAGTGGGATAGGTTTAATAACTACCCTAAACCTAACGCGTACCCAAACCCTAAACCCTACCCTAACACTAACACGTACCCTAATCCTAAACCGTATCCTAAACCGAACCCTAACCCTAACACAAACCCTAACCCTAACCCTAACCCATACCCTACGCCGTACCCAAAGTCCTCCTCGAACACATACCCTAAGCTTTACCCTAAGCCTAACCCTAAGCCTAACCATAACCCTAGGCTACCCTTGACTGCTTCTGCCTACAATAGATTTCCTAAGCACTAGTGTTTTAAGGAACAGCTTAAAAAGAGAATCCTAATGTGATTTCTTTATAATGGGTGTGTTCCTTATCTTATCCTAGTGTCTAAACTCTTCTCCATGGCTGGACCCCCAAATAATATTCCTTTACGTGCTAAGGGGTATCTAGAGAGTGGGATAGGTTTAATAAATACCCTAACCCTAACACGTACCCTAACCCTAACCCCTACCCTAATCCTAACACGTACCCTAAACCTAAACCGTACCCTAAACCAAGCCCTAACCCTAACACTAACACTAACCCTAACCCTAACCCATACCCTACGCCGTACCCGAAGCCCTCCCCGAACCCGTACCCTAAGCCGTATCCTAAGCCTAACCCTAAGCCTAACCCTAACCCTAGGCCACCCTTGACTGCTTCTGCCTCCAATAGATTTCCTAAGCACTAGTGTTTTAAGGAACAGCTTAAAAATAGAATCCTAATGTGATTTCTTTATAATGTGTGTGTTCCTTATCTTATCCTAGTGTCTCAACTCTTCTCCATGGCTGGACCTCCAAATAATATTCCTTTATGTGCTAAGGGGTATCTAGAGAGTGGGATAGGTTTAATAACTACCTTAACCCTAACGCGTACCCTAACCCTAACCCCTACCCTAAACCTAACACGTACCCTAATCCTAACCAATACCCTAAACCGAGCCCTAACCCTAACACTAACCCTAACCCTAACCCTAACCCATACCCTATGGCGCACACGAAGCCCTCCCCGAACCCGTACCCTAAGCCTAACCCTAAGCCTAACCCTAACCCTAGGCTACCCTTGACTGCTTCTGACTCCAATAGATTTCCTAAGCACTAGTGTTTTAAGGAACAGCATAAAAAGAGAATCCTAATGTGATTTCTTTATAATGGGTGTGTTCCTTATCTTATCCTAGTGTCTAAACTCTTCTCCATGGCTGGACCCCCAAATAATATTCCTTTACGTGCTAAGGGGTATCTAGAGAGTGGGATAGGTTTAATAACTAACCTAACCCTAAAACGTACCCTAACCCTAACCCCTACCCTAACCCTAACACGTACCCTAATCCTAAACCGTTCCCTAAACCGAGCCCTAACCCTAACACTAACCCTAACCCTTACCCTAACCCATACACTACGCCGTACCTGAAGCCCTCCCCGAACCCGTACCCTAAGCAGTACCCTAAGCTTAACCCTAAGCCTAACCCTAACCCTAGGCTACCCTTGACTGCTTCTGCCTCCAATAGATTTCCTAAGCACTAGTGTTTTAAGGAAGAGCTTAAAAAGAGAATCCTAATGTGATTTCATTATAATGGGTGTGTTCCTTATCTTATCCTAGTGTCTAAACTCTTCTCCATGGCTGCACCCCCAAATAATATTCCTTTACGTCCTAAGGGGTATCTAGAGAGTGGGATAGGTTTAATAACTACCCTAACCCTAACGCGTACACAAACCCTAACCCCTACCCTAACACTAACACGTACCCTAATCCTAACCCGTATCCTAAACCGAGCCCTAACCCTAACACTAACCCTAACCCTAACCCATACCGTACGCCGTACCAAATGTCCTCCTCGAACACGTACCCTAAGCCGTACCCTAAGCCTAAACCTAAGCCTAACCCTAACCCTAGGCTACCCTTGACTGCTTCTGCCTCCAATAGATTTCCTAAGCACTAGTGTTTTAAAGAACAGCTTAAAAAGAGAATCCTAATGTGATTTCTTTATAATGGATGTGTTCCTTATATTATCTTAGTGTCTAAATTCTTCTCCATGGCTGCACCCCCAAATAATATTCCTTTACGTGCTAAGGGGTATCTAGAGAGTGGGATAGGTTTAATAACTACCCTAACCCTAACGCGTACCCAAACCCTAACCCCTACTCTAACACTAACACGTACCCTAATCGTAAACCGTATCCTAAACCGAACCCTAACCCTAACACTAACCCTAACCCTAACCCTAACCCATACCCTACGCCGTACCCAAAGTCCTCCTCGAACACGTACCCTAAGCCGTACCCTAAGCCTAACCCTAAGCCTAACCATAACCCTAGGCTACCCTTGACTGCTTCTGCCTCCAATAGATTTCCTAAGCACTAGTGTTTTAAGGAACAGCTTAAAAAGAGAATCCTAATGTGATTTCTTTATAATGGGTGTGTTCCTTATCTTATCCTAGTGTCTAAACTCTTCTCCATGGCTGGACCCCCAAATAATATTCCTTTACGTGCTAAGGGGTATCTAGAGAGTGGGATAGGTTTAATAACAACCCTAACACTAACACGTACCCTAACCCTAACACCTACCCTAACCCTAACACGTGCCCTAAACCTAAACCGTACCCTAAACCAAGCCCTAACCCTAACACTAACCCTAACCCTAACCCTAACCCATACCCTACGCCGTACCCGAAGCCCTCCCCGAACCCGTACCCTAAGCCGTACCCGTAGCCTAAGCCTAAGCCTAACCTTAACACTAGGCTACCCTTGACTGCTTCTGCCTCCAATAGATTTCCTAAGCACTAGTGTTTTAAGCAACAGCTTAAAAAGAGAATCCTAATGTGATTTCTTTATAAAGGGTGTGTTCCTTATCTTAGCCTAGTGTCTAAACTCTTCTCCATGGCTGGACTCCCAAATAATATTCCTTTACATGCTAAGGGGTATCTAGAGAGTGGGATAGGTTTAATAACTACCCTAACCCTAATGCGTACCCTAACCCTAACCCCTACCCTAACCCTAACACGTACCCTAATCCTAAGCCGTACACTAAACCGAGCCCTAACACTAACACTAACCCTAACCCTAACCCTAACCCATACCCTACGCCATACCCGAAGCCCTCGCCGAACACGTACCCTAAGCCCTATCCTAAGCCTAACCCTAAGCCTAACCCTAACCCTAGGCCACCCTTGACTGCTTCTGCCTCCAATAGATTTCCTAAGCACTAGTGTTTTAAGGAACAGCTTAAAAATAGAATCCTAATGTGATTTCTTTATAATGTGTGTGTTCCTTATCTTATCCTAGTGTCTCAACTCTTCTCCATGGCTGGACCTCCAAATAATATTCCTTTATGTGCTAAGGGGTATCTAGAGAGTGGGATAGGTTTAATAACTACCTTAACCCTAACGCGTACCCTAACCCTAACCCCTACCCTAACCCTAACACGTACCCTAATCCTAACCAATACCCTAAACCGAGCCCTAACCCTAACACTAACCCTAACCCTAACCCTAACCCATACCCTATGGCGCACACGAAGCCCTCCCCGAACCCGTACCCTAAGCCTAACCCTAAGCCTAACCCTAACCCTAGGCTACCCTTGACTGCTTCTGCCTCCAATAGATTTCCTAAGCACTAGTGTTTTAAGGAACAGCTTAAAAAGAGAATCCTAATGTGATTTCTTTATAAAGGGTGTGTTCCTTATCTTAGCCTAGTGTCTAAACTCTTCTCCATGGCTGGACCCCCAAATAATATTCCTTTACGTGCTAAGGGGTATCTAGAGAGTGGGATAGGTTTAATAACTACCCTAACCCTAATGCATACCCTAACCCTAACCCCTACCCTAACCCTAACACGTACCCTAATCCTAAGCCGTACACTAAACCGAGCCCTAACACTAACACTGACCCTAACCCTAACCCTAACCCATACCCTACGCCATACCCGAACCCCTCCCCGAACCCATACCCTAAGCCGTACCCTAAGCCTAACCCTAAGCCTAACCCTAACCCTAGGCTACCCTTGCCTGCCTCTGCCTCCAATAGATTTCCTAAGCACTAGTGGTTTAAGGAACAGCTTAAAAAGAGAATCCTAATGTGATTTCTTTATAATGTGTGTGTTCCTTATATTATCTTAGTGTCTAAACTCTTCTCCATGGCTGCACCCCCAAATAATATTCCTTTACGTCCTAAGGGGTATCTAGAGAGTGGGATAGGTTTAATAACTACCCTAACCCTAACGCGTACACAAACCCTAACCCCTACCCTAACACTAACACGTACCCTAATCCTAACCCGTATCCTAAACCGAGCCCTAACCCTAACACTAACCCTAACCCTAACCCATACCGTACGCCGTACCAAATGTCCTCCTCGAACACGTACCCTAAGCCGAACCCTAAGCCTAAACCTAAGCCTAACCCTAACCCTAGGCTACCCTTGACTGCTTCTGCCTCCAATAGATTTCCTAAGCACTAGTGTTTTAAAGAACAGCTTAAAAAGAGAATCCTAATGTGATTTCTTTATAATGGGTGTGTTCCTTATATTATCTTAGTGTCTAAACTCTTCTCCATGGCTGCACCCCCAAATAATATTCCTTTACGTGCTAAGGGGTATCTAGAGAGTGGGATAGGTTTAATAACTACCCTAACCCTAACGCGTACCCAAACCCTAAACCCTACCCTAACACTAACACGTACCCTAATCCTAAACCGTATCCTAAACCGAACCCTAACCCTAACACTAACCCTAACCCATACCCTACGCCGTACCCAAAGTCCTCCTCGAACACATACCCTAAGCCGTACCCTAAGCCTAACCCTAAGCCTAACCATAACCCTAGGCTACCCTTGACTGCTTCTGCCTCCAATAGATTTCCTAAGCACTAGTGTTTTAAGGAACAGCTTAAAAAGAGAATCCTAATGTGATTTCTTTATAATGGGTGTGTTCCTTATCTTATCCTAGTGTCTAAACTCTTCTCCATGGCTGGACCCCCAAATAATATTCCTTTACGTGCTAAGGGGTATCTAGAGAGTGGGATAGGTTTAATAAATACCCTAACCCTAACACGTACCCTAACCCTAACCCCTACCCTAACCCTAACACGTACCCTAAACCTAAACCGTACCCTAAACCAAGCCCTAACCCTAACACTAACACTAACCCTAACCCTAACCCATACCCTACGCCGTACCCGAAGCCCTCCCCGAACCCGTACCCTAAGCCGTATCCTAAGCCTAACCCTAAGCCTAACCCTAACCCTAGGCCACCCTTGACTGCTTCTGCCTCCAATAGATTTCCTAAGCACTAGTGTTTTAAGGAACAGCTTAAAAATAGAATCCTAATGTGATTTCTTTATAATGTGTGTGTTCCTTATCTTATCCTAGTGTCTCAACTCTTCTCCATGGCTGGACCTCCAAATAATACTCCTTTATGTGCTAAGGGGTATCTAGAGAGTGGGATAGGTTTAATAACTACCTTAACCCTAACGCGTACCCTAACCCTAACACCTACCCTAACCCTAACACGTACCCTAATCCTAACCAATACCCTAAACCGAGCCCTAACCCTAACACTAACCCTAACCCTAACCCTAACCCATACCCTATGGCGCACACGAAGCCCTCCCTGAACCCGTACCCTAAGCCTAACCCTAAGCCTAACCCTAACCCTAGGCTACCCTTGACTGCTTCTGCCTCCAATAGATTTCCTAAGCACTAGTGTTTTAAGGAACAGCATAAAAAGAGAATCCTAATGTGATTTCTTTATAATGGGTGTGTTCCTTATCTTATCCTAGTGTCTAAACTCTTCTCCATGGCTGGACCCCCAAATAATATTCCTTTACGTGCTAAGGGGTATCTAGAGAGTGGGATAGGTTTAATAACTACCCTAACCCTAAAACGTACCCTAACCCTAAACCCTACCCTAACCCTAACACGTACCCTAATCCTAAACCGTTCCCTAAACCGAGCCCTAACCCTAACACTAACCCTAACCCTTACCCTAACCCATACACTACGCCGTACCTGAAGCCCTCCCCGAACCCGTACCCTAAGCAGTACCCTAAGCCTAACCCTAAGCCTAACCCTAACCCTAGGCTACCCTTGACTGCTTCTGCCTCCAATAGATTTCCTAAGCACTAGGGTTTTAAGGAAGAGCTTAAAAAGAGAATCCTAATGTGATTTCATTATAATGGGTGTGTTCCTTATCTTATCCTAGTGTCTAAACTCTTCTCCATGGCTGCACCCCCAAATAATATTCCTTTACGTCCTAAGGGGTATCTAGAGAGTGGGATAGGTTTAATAACTACCCTAACCCTAACGCGTACACAAACCCTAACCCCTACCCTAACACTAACACGTACCCTAATCCTAACCCGTATCCTAAACCGAGCCCTAACCCTAACACTAACCCTAACCCTAACCCATACCGTACGCCGTACCAAATGTCCTCCTCGAACACGTACCCTAAGCCGTACCCTAAGCCTAAACCTAAGCCTAACCCTAACCCTAGGCTACCCTTGACTGCTTCTGCCTCCAATAGATTTCCTAAGCACTAGTGTTTTAAAGAACAGCTTAAAAAGAGAATCCTAATGTGATTTCTTTATAATGGGTGTGTTCCTTATATTATCTTAGTGTCTAAATTCTTCTCCATGGCTGCACCCCCAAATAATATTCCTTTACGTGCTAAGGGGTATCTAGAGAGTGGGATAGGTTTAATAACTACCCTAACCCTAACGCGTACCCAAACCCTAAACCCTACCCTAACACTAACACGTACCCTAATCCTAAACCGTATCCTAAACCGAACCCTAACCCTAACACTAACCCTAACCCATACCCTACGCCGTACCCAAAGTCCTCCTCGAACACATACCCTAAGCCGTACCCTAAGCCTAACCCTAAGCCTAAACATAACCCTAGGCTACCCTTGACTGCTTCTGCCTCCAATAGATTTCCTAAGCACTAGTGTTTTAAGGAACAGCTTAAAAATAGAATCCTAATGTGATTTCTTTATAATGGGTGTGTTCCTTATCTTATCCTAGTGTCTAAACTCTTCTCCATGGCTGGACCCCCAAATAATATTCTTTTACGTGCTAAGGGGTATCTAGAGAGTGGGATAGGTTTAATAAATACCCTAACCCTAACACGTACCCTAACCCTAACCCCAACCCTAACCCTAACACGTACCCTAAACCTAAACCGTACCCTAAACCAAGCCCTAACCCTAACAATAACACTAACCCTAACCCTAACCCATACCCTACGCCGTACCCGAAGCCCTCCCCGAACCCATACCCTAAGCCGTATCCTAAGCCTAACCCTAAGCCTAACCCTAACCCTAGGCCACCCTTGACTGCTTCTGCCTCCAATAGATTTCCTAAGCACTAGTGTTTTAAGGAACAGCTTAAAAATAGAATCCTAATGTGATTTCTTTATAATGTGTGTGTTCCTTATCTTATCCTAGTGTCTCAACTCTTCTCCATGGCTGGACCTCCAAATAATATTCCTTTATGTGCTAAGGGGTATCTAGAGAGTGGGATAGGTTTAATAACTACCTTAACCCTAACGCGTACCCTAACCCTAACCCCTACCCTAACCCTAACACGTACCCTAATCCTAACCAATACCCTAAACCGAGCCCTAACCCTAACACTAACCCTAACCCTAACCCTAACCCATACCCTATGGCGCACACGAAGCCCTCCCCGAACCCGTACCCTAAGCCTAACCCTAAGCCTAACCCTAACCCTAGGCTACCCTTGACTGCTTCTGCCTCCAATAGATTTCCTAAGCACTAGTGTTTTAAGGAACAGCATAAAAAGAGAATCCTAATGTGATTTCTTTATAATGGGTGTGTTCCTTATCTTATCCTAGTGTCTAAACTCTTCTCCATGGCTGGACCCCCAAATAATATTCCTTTACGTGCTAAGGGGTATCTAGAGAGTGGGATAGGTTTAATAACTACCCTAACCCTAAAACGTACCCTAACCCTAACCCCTACCCTAACCCTAACATGTACCCTAATCCTAAACCGTTCCCTAAACCGAGCCCTAACCCTAACACTAACCCTAACCCTTACCCTAACCCATACACTACGCCGTACCTGAAGCCCTCCCCGAACCCGTACCCTAAGCAGTACCCTAAGCCTAACCCTAAGCCTAACCCTAACCCTAGGCTACCCTTGACTGCTTCTGCCTCCAATAGATTTCCTAAGCACTAGGGTTTTAAGAAAGAGCTTAAAAAGAGAATCCTAATGTGATTTCATTATAATGGGTGTGTTCCTTATCTTATCCTAGTGTCTAAACTCTTCTCCATGGCTGCACCCCCAAATAATATTCCTTTACGTCCTAAGGGGTATCTAGAGAGTGGGATAGGTTTAATAACTACCCTAACCCTAACGCGTACACAAACCCTAACCCCTACCCTAACACTAACACGTACCCTAATCCTAACCCGTATCCTAAACCGAGCCCTAACCCTAACACTAACCCTAACCCTAACCCATACCGTACGCCGTACCAAATGTCCTCCTCGAACACGTACCCTAAGCCGTACCCTAAGCCTAAACCTAAGCCTAACCCTAACCCTAGGCTACCCTTGACTGCTTCTGCCTCCAATAGATTTCCTAAGCACTAGTGTTTTAAAGAACAGCTTAAAAAGAGAATCCTAATGTGATTTCTTTATAATGGGTGTGTTCCTTATATTATCTTAGTGTCTAAATTCTTCTCCATGGCTGCACCCCCAAATAATATTCCTTTACGTGCTAAGGGGTATCTAGAGAGTGGGATAGGTTTGATAACTACCCTAACCCTAACGCGTACCCAAACCCTAACCCCTACTCTAACACTAACACGTACCCTAATCCTAAACCGTATCCTAAACCGAACCCTAACCCTAACACTAACCCTAACCCTAACCCTAACCCATACCCTACGCCGTACCCAAAGTCCTCCTCGAACACGTACCCTAAGCCGTACCCTAAGCCTAACCCTAAGCCTAACCATAACCCTAGGCTACCCTTGACTGCTTCTGCCTCCAATAGATTTCCTAAGCACTAGTGTTTTAAGGAACAGCTTAAAAAGAGAATCCTAATGTGATTTCTTTATAATGGGTGTGTTCCTTATCTTATCCTAGTTTCTAAACTCTTCTCCATGGCTGGACCCCCAAATAATATTCCTTTACGTGCTAAGGGGTATCTAGAGAGTGGGATAGGTTTAATAACTACCCTAACACTAACACGTACCCTAACCCTAACACCTACCCTAACCCTAACACGTGCTCTAAACCTAAACCGTACCCTAAACCAAGCCCTAACCCTAACACTAACCCTAACCCTAACCCTAACCCATACCCTATGGCGCACACGAAGCCCTCCCCGAACCCGTACCCTAAGCCTAACCCTAAGCCTAACCCTAACCCTAGGCTACCCTTGACTGCTTCTGCCTCCAATAGATTTCCTAAGCACTAGTGTTTTAAGGAACAGCATAAAAAGAGAATCCTAATGTGATTTCTTTATAATGGGTGTGTTCCTTATCTTATCCTAGTGTCTAAACTCTTCTCCATGGCTGGACCCCCAAATAATATTCCTTTACGTGCTAAGGGGTATCTAGAGAGTGGGATAGGTTTAATAACTACCCTAACCCTAAAACGTACCCTAACCCTAACCCCTACCCTAACCCTAACACGTACCCTAATCCTAAACCGTTCCCTAACCGAGCGCTAACCCTAACACTAACCCTAACCCTTACCCTAACCCATACACTACGTCGTACCTGAAGCCCTCCCCGAACCCGTACCCTAAGCCGTACCCTAAGCCTAACCCTAAGCCTAACCATAACCCTAGGCTACACTTGACTGCTTCTGCCTCCAATAGATTTCCTAAGCACTAGTGTTTTAAGGAACAGCTTAAAAATAGAATCCTAATGTGATTTCTTTATAATGTGTGTGTTCCTTATCTTATCCTAGTGTCTCAACTCTTCTCCATGGCTGGACCTTCAAATAATATTCCTTTATGTGCTAAGGGGTATCTAGAGAGTGGGATAGGTTTAATAACTACCTTAACCCTAACGCGTACCCTAACCCTAACCCCTACCCTAACCCTAACACGTACCCTAATCCTAACCAATACCCTAAACCGACCCCTAACCCTAACACTAACCCTAACCCTAACCCTAACCCATACCCTATGGCGCACACGAAGCCCTCCCCGAACCCGTACCCTAAGCCTAACCCTAAGCCTAACCCTAACCCTAGGCTACCCTTGACTGCTTCTGCCTCCAATAGATTTCCTAAGCACTAGTGTTTTAAGGAACAGCTTAAAAAGAGAATCCTAATGCGATTTCTCTATAATGGGTGTGTTCCTTATCTTATCCTAGTGTCTAAACTCTTCTCCATGGCTGGACCCCCAAATAATATTCCTTTACGTGCTAAGGGGTATCTAGAGAGTGGGATAGGTTTAATAACTACCCTAACCCTAACGCGTACCCTAACCCTAACCCCTACCCTAACCCTAACACGTACCCTAATCCTAACCCGTATCCTAAACGGAGCCCTAACCCTAACACTAACCCAAACCCTAACCCTAACCCATACCCTACGCCATACCCGAACCCCTCCCCGAACCCATACCCTAAGCCGTACCCTAAGCCTAACCCTAAGCCTAACCCTAACACTAGGCTACCCTTGCCTGCCTCTGCCTCCAATAGATTTCCTAAGCACTAGTGGTTTAAGGAACAGCTTAAAAAGTGAATCCTAATGTGATTTCTTTATAATGGGTGTGTTCCTTATATTATCTTAGTGTCTAAACTCTTCTCCATGGCTGCACCCCCAAATAATATGCCTTTACGTCCTAAGGGGTATCTAGAGAGTGGGATAGGTTTAATAACTACCCTAACCCTAACGCGTACACAAACCCTAACCCCTACCCTAACACTAACACGTACCCTAATCCTAACCCGTATCCTAAACCGAGCCCTAACCCTAACACTAACCCTAACCCTAACACTAACCCATACCGTACGCCGTACCAAATGTCCTCCTCGAACTCGTACCCTAAGCCGTACCCTAAGCCTAACCCTAAGCCTAACCCTAACCCTAGGCTACCCTTGACTGCTTCTGCCTCCAATAGATTTCCTAAGCACTAGTGTTTTAAGGAACAGCTTAAAAAGAGAATCCTAATGTGATTTCTTTATAATGGGTGTGTTCCTTATATTATCTTAGTGTCTAAATTCTTCTCCATGGCTGCACCCCCAAATAATATTCCTTTACGTGCTAAGGGGTATCTAGAGAGTGGGATAGGTTTAATAACTACCCTAAACCTAACGCGTACCCAAACCCTAACCCCTACCCTAACACTAACACGTACCCTAATCCTAAACCGTATCCTAAACCGAACCCTAACCCTAACACTAACCCTAACCCTAACCCTAACCCATACCCTACGCCGTACCCAAAGTCCTCCTGGAACACGTAAACTAAGCCGTACCCTAAGCCTAACCCTAAGCCTAACCATAACCCTAGGCTACCCTTGACTGCTTCTGCCTCCAATAGATTTCCTAAGCACTAGTGTTTGAAGGAACAGCTTAAAAAGAGAATCCTAATGTGATTTCCTTATAATGGGTGTGTTCCTTATCTTATCCTAGTGTCTAAACTCTTCTCCATGGCTGGACCCCCAAATAATATTCCTTTACGTGCTAAGGGGTATCTAGAGAGTGGGATAGGTTTAATAACTACCCTAACACTAACACGTACCCTAACCCTAACACCTACCCTAACCCTACCACGTGCCCTAAACCTAAACCGTAAACTAAACCAAGCCCTAACCATAACACTAACCCTAACCCTAACCCTAACCCATACCCTACGCCGTACCCGAAGCCCTACCCGAACCCGTACCCTAAGCCGTACCCTTAGCCTAACCCTAAGCCTAACCCTATCACTAGGCTACCCTTGACTGCTTCTGCCTCCAAAAGATTTCCTAAGCACTAGTATTTTAAGGAACAGCTTAAAAAGAGAATCCTAATGTGATTTCTTTATAAAGGGGGTGTTCCTTATCTTAGCCTAGTGTCTAAACTCTTCTCCATGGCTGGACCCCCAAATAATATTCCTTTACGTGCTAAGGGGTATCTAGAGAGTGGGATAGGTTTAATAACTACCCTAACCCTAATGCATACCCTAACCCTAACCCCTACCCTAACCCTAACACGTACCCTAATCCTAAGCCGTACACTAAACCGAGCCCTAACACTAACACTAACCCTAACCCTAACCCTAACCCATACCCTACGCCATACCCGAACCCCTCCCCGAACCCATACCCTAAGCCGTACCCTAAGCCTAACCCTAAGCCTAACCCTAACCCTAGGCTACCCTTGCCTGCCTCTGCCTCCAATAGATTTCCTAAGCACTAGTGGTTTAAGGAACAGCTTAAAAAGAGAATCCTAATGTGATTTCTTTATAATGTGTGTGTTCCTTATATTATCTTAGTGTCTAAACTCTTCTCCATGGCTGCACCCCCAAATAATATTCCTTTACGTCCTAAGGGGTATCTATAGAGTGGGATAGGTTTAATAACTACCCTAACCCTAACGCGTACACAAACCCTAACCCCTACCCTAACACTAACACGTACCCTAATCCTAACCCGTATCCTAAACCGAGCCCTAACCCTAACACTAACCCTAACCCTAACCCATACCGTACGCCGTACCAAATGTCCTCCTCGAACACGTACCCTAAGCCGAACCCTAAGCCTAAACCTAAGCCTAACCCTAACCCTAGGCTACCCTTGACTGCTTCTGCCTCCAATAGATTTCCTAAGCACTAGTGTTTTAAAGAACAGCTTAAAAAGAGAATCCTAATGTGATTTCTTTATAATGGGTGTGTTCCTTATATTATCTTAGTGTCTAAATTCTTCTCCATGGCTGCACCCCCAAATAATATTCCTTTACGTGCTAAGGGGTATCTAGAGAGTGGGATAGGTTTAATAA
This sequence comes from Balaenoptera physalus, assembly GCF_965194825.1. NCBI lineage: Eukaryota > Metazoa > Chordata > Mammalia > Artiodactyla > Balaenopteridae > Balaenoptera > Balaenoptera physalus. The sequence goes on from NW_028125219.1 coordinate 70,855, forward strand.
CTACCCTAACCCTAACGCGTACCCAAACCCTAAACCCTACCCTAACACTAACACGTACCCTAATCCTAAACCGTATCCTAAACCGAACCCTAACCCTAACACTAACCCTAACCCATACCCTACGCCGTACCCAAAGTCCTCCTCGAACACATACCCTAAGCCGTACCCTAAGCCTAACCCTAAGCCTAACCATAACCCTAGGCTACCCTTGACTGCTTCTGCCTCCAATAGATTTCCTAAGCACTAGTGTTTTAAGGAACAGCTTAAAAAGAGAATCCTAATGTGATTTCTTTATAATGGGTGTGTTCCTTATCTTATCCTAGTGTCTAAACTCTTCTCCATGGCTGGACCCCCAAATAATATTCCTTTACGTGCTAAGGGGTATCTAGAGAGTGGGATAGGTTTAATAACTACCCTAACCCTAACACGTACCCTAACCCTAACCCCTACCCTAACCCTAACACGTGCCCTAAACCTAAACCGTACCCTAAACCAAGCCCTAACCCTAACACTAACCCTAACCCTAACCCTAACCCATGCCCTACGCCGTACCCGAAGCCCTCCCCGAACCCGTACCCTAAGCAGTACCCTAAGCCTAACCCTAAGCCTAACCCTAACCCTAGGCTACCCTTGACTGCTTCTGCCTCCAATAGATTTCCTAAGCACTAGTGTTTTAAGGAACAGCTTAAAAAGAGAATCCTAATGTGATTTCATTATAATGGGTGTGTTCCTTATCTTATCTTAGTGTCTAAACTCTTCTCCATGGCTGGACCCCCAAATAATATTCCTTTACGTGCTAAGGGGTATCTAGAGAGTGGGATAGGTTTAATAACTACCCTAACCCTAACGCGTACCCTAACCCTAACCCCTACCCTAACCCTAACACGTACCCTAATCCTAACCCGTATCCTAAACGGAGCCCTAACCCTAACACTAACCCAAACCCTAACCCTAACCCATACCCTACGCCATACCCGAACCCCTCCCCGAACCCATACCCGAAGCCGTACCCTAAGCCTAACCCTAAGCCTAACCCTAACACTAGGCTACCCTTGCCTGCCTCTGCCTCCAATAGATTTCCTAAGCACTAGTGGTTTAAGGAACAGCTTAAAAAGAGAATCCTAATGTGATTTCTTTATAATGTGTGTGTTCCTTATATTATCTTAGTGTCTAAACTCTTCTCCATGGCTGCACCCCCAAATAATATTCCTTTACGTCCTAAGGGGTATCTAGAGAGTGGGATAGGTTTAATAACTACCCTAAACCTAACGCGTACCCAAACCCTAAACCCTACCCTAACACTAACACGTACCCTAATCCTAAACCGTATCCTAAACCGAACCCTAACCCTAACACTAACCCTAACCCTAACCCTAACCCATACCCTACGCCGTACCCAAAGTCCTCCTCGAACACATATCCTAAGCCGTACCCTAAGCCTAACCCTAAGCCTAACCATAACCCTAGGCTACCCTTGACTGCTTCTGCCTCCAATAGATTTCCTAAGCACTAGTGTTTTAAGGAACAGCTTAAAAAGAGAATCCTAATGTGATTTCTTTATAATGGGTGTGTTCCTTATCTTATCCTAGTGTCTAAACTCTTCTCCATGGCTGGACCCCCAAATAATATTCCTTTACGTGCTAAGGGGTATCTAGAGAGTGGGATAGGTTTAATAAATACCCTAACCCTAACACGTACCCTAACCCTAACCCCTACCCTAACCCTAACACGTACCCTAAACCTAAACCGTACCCTAAACCAAGCCCTTACCCTAACACTAACACTAACCCTAACCCTAACCCATACCCTACGCCGTACCCGAAGCCCTCCCCGAACCCGTACCCTAAGCCGTATCCTAAGCCTAACCCTAAGCCTAACCCTAACCCTAGGCCACCCTTGACTGCTTCTGCCTCCAATAGATTTCCTAAGCACTAGTGTTTTAAGGAACAGCTTAAAAATAGAATCCTAATGTGATTTCTTTATAATGTGTGTGTTCCTTATCTTATCCTAGTGTCTCAACTCTTCTCCATGGCTGGACCTCCAAATAATATTCCTTTATGTGCTAAGGGGTATCTAGAGAGTGGGATAGGTTTAATAACTACCTTAACCCTAACGCGTACCCTAACCCTAACCCCTACCCTAACCCTAACACGTACCCTAATCCTAACCAATACCCTAAACCGAGCCCTAACCCTAACACTAACCCTAACCCTAACCCTAACCCATACCCTATGGCGCACACGAAGCCCTCCCCGAACCCGTACCCTAAGCCTAACCCTAAGCCTAACCCTAACCCTAGGCTACCCTTGACTGCTTCTGCCTCCAGTAGATTTCCTAAGCACTAGTGTTTTAAGGAACAGCATAAAAAGAGAATCCTAATGTGATTTCTTTATAATGGATGTGTTCCTTATCTTATCCTAGTGTCTAAACTCTTCTCCATGGCTGGACCCCCAAATAATATTCCTTTACGTGCTAAGGGGTATCTAGAGAGTGGGATAGGTTTAATAACTACCCTAACCCTAAAACGTACCCTAACCCTAACCCCTACCCTAACCCTAACACGTACCCTAATCCTAAACCGTTCCCTAAACCGAGCCCTAACCCTAACACTAACCCTAACCCTTACCCTAACCCATACACTACGCCGTACCTGAAGCCCTCCCCGAACCCGTACCCTAAGCAGTACCCTAAGCGTAACCCTAAGCCTAACCCTAACCTTAGGCTACCCTTGACTGCTTCTGCCTCCAATAGATTTCCTAAGCACTAGGGTTTTAAGGAAGAGCTTAAAAAGAGAATCCTAATGTGATTTCATTATAATGGGTGTGTTCCTTATCTTATCCTAGTGTCTAAACTCTTCTCCATGGCTGCACCCCCAAATAATATTCCTTTACGTCCTAAGGGGTATCTAGAGAGTGGGATAGGTTTAATAACTACCCTAACCCTAACGCGTACACAAACCCTAACCCCTACCCTAACACTAACACGTACCCTAATCCTAACCCGTATCCTAAACCGAGCCCTAACCCTAACACTAACCCTAACCCTAACCCATACCGTACGCCGTACCAAATGTCCTCCTCGAACACGTACCCTAAGCCGTACCCTAAGCCTAAACCTAAGCCTAACCCTAACCCTAGGCTACCCTTGACTGCTTCTGCCTCCAATAGATTTCCTAAGCACTAGTGTTTTAAAGAACAGCTTAAAAAGAGAATCCTAATGTGATTTCTTTATAATGGGTGTGTTCCTTATATTATCTTAGTGTCTAAATTCTTCTCCATGGCTGCACCCCCAAATAATATTCCTTTACGTGCTAAGGGGTATCTAGAGAGTGGGATAGGTTTAATAACTACCCTAACCCTAACGCGTACCCAAACCCTAACCCCTACTCTAACACTAACACGTACCCTAATCCTAAACCGTATCCTAAACCGAACCCTAACCCTAACACTAACCCTAACCCTAACCCTAACCCATACCCTACGCCGTACCCAAAGTCCTCCTCGAACACGTACCCTAAGCCGTACCCTAAGCCTAACCCTAAGCCTAACCATAACCCTAGGCTACCCTTGACTGCTTCTGCCTCCAATAGATTTCCTAAGCACTAGTGTTTGAAGGAACAGCTTAAAAAGAGAATCCTAATGTGATTTCTTTATAAAGGGTGTGTTCCTTATCTTAGCCTAGTGTCTAAACTCTTCTCCATGGCTGGACCCCCAAATAATATTCCTTTACGTGCTAAGGGGTATCTAGAGAGTGGGATAGGTTTAATAACTACCCTAACCCTAATGCATACCCTAACCCTAACCCCTACCCTAACACTAACACGTACCCTAATCCTAAGCCGTACACTAAACCGAGCCCTAACACTAACACTAACCCTAACCCTAACCCTAACCCATACCCTACGCCATACCCGAACCCCTCCCCGAACCCATACCCTAAGCCGTACCCTAAGCCTAACCCTAAGCCTAACCCTAACCCTAGGCTACCCTTGCCTGCCTCTGCCTCCAATAGATTTCCTAAGCACTAGTGGTTTAAGGAACAGCTTAAAAAGAGAATCCTAATGTGATTTCTTTATAATGTGTGTGTTCCTTATATTATCTTAGTGTCTAAACTCTTCTCCATGGCTGCACCCCCAAATAATATTCCTTTACGTCCTAAGGGGTATCTAGAGAGTGGGATAGGTTTAATAACTACCCTAACCCTAACGCGTACACAAACGCTAACCCCTACCCTAACACTAACACGTACCCTAATCCTAACCCGTATCCTAAACCGAGCCCTAACCCTAACACTAACCCTAACCCTAACCCATACCGTACGCCGTACCAAATGTCCTCCTCGAACACGTACCCTAAGCCGAACCCTAAGCCTAAACCTAAGCCTAACCCTAACCCTAGGCTACCCTTGACTGCTTCTGCCTCCAATAGATTAACTAAGCACTACTGTTTTAAAGAACAGCTTAAAAAGAGAATCCTAATGTGATTTCTTTATAATGGGTGTGTTCCTTATATTATCTTAGTGTCTAAATTCTTCTCCATGGCTGCACCCCCAAATAATATTCCTTTACGTGCTAAGGGGTATCTAGAGAGTGGGATAGGTTTAATAACTACCCTAACCCTAACGCGTACCCAAACCCTAAACCCTACCCTAACACTAACACGTACCCTAATCCTAAACCGTATCCTAAACCGAACCCTAACCCTAACACTAACCCTAACCCATACCCTACGCCGTACCGAAAGTCCTCCTCGAACACATACCCTAAGCCGTACCCTAAGCCTAACCCTAAGCCTAACCATAACCCTAGGCTACCCTTGACTGCTTCTGCCTCCAATAGATTTCCTAAGCACTAGTGTTTTAAGGAACAGCTTAAAAATAGAATCCTAATGTGATTTCTTTATAATGTGTGTGTTCCTTATCTTATCCTAGTGTCTCAACTCTTCTCCATGGCTGGACCTCCAAATAATATTCCTTTATGTGCTAAGGGGTATCTAGAGAGTGGGATAGGTTTAATAACTACCTTAACCCTAACGCGTACCCTAACCCTAACCCCTACCCTAACCCTAACACGTACCCTAATCCTAACCAATACCCTAAACCGACCCCTAACCCTAACACTAACCCTAACCCTAACCCTAACCCATACCCTATGGCGCACACGAAGCCCTCCCCGAACCCGTACCCTAAGCCTAACCCTAAGCCTAACCCTAACCCTAGGCTACCCTTGACTGCTTCTGCCTCCAATAGATTTCCTAAGCACTAGTGTTTTAAGGAACAGCTTAAAAAGAGAATCCTAATGTGATTTCTTTATAATGGGTGTGTTCCTTATCTTATCCTAGTGTCTCAACTCTTCTCCATGGCTGGACCCCCAAATAATATTCCTTTACGTGCTAAGGGGTATCTAGAGAGTGGGATAGGTTTAATAACTACCCTAACCCTAACACGTACCCTAACCCTAACCCCTACCCTAACCCTAACACGTGCCCTAAACCTAAACCGTACCCTAAACCAAGCCCTAACCCTAACACTAACCCTAACCCTAACCCTAACCCATGCCCTACGCCGTACCCGAAGCCCTCCCCGAACCCGTACCCTAAGCAGTACCCTAAGCCTAACCCTAAGCCTAACCCTAACCCTAGGCTACCCTTGACTGCTTCTGCCTCCAATAGATTTCCTAAGCACTAGTGTTTTAAGGAACAGCTTAAAAAGAGAATCCTAATGTGATTTCATTATAATGGGTGTGTTCCTTATCTTATCTTAGTGTCTAAACTCTTCTCCATGGCTGGACCCCCAAATAATATTCCTTTACGTGCTAAGGGGTATCTAGAGAGTGGGATAGGTTTAATAACTACCCTAACCCTAACGCGTACCCTAACCCTAACCCCTACCCTAACCCTAACACGTACCCTAATCCTAACCCGTATCCTAAACGGAGCCCTAACCCTAACACTAACCCAAACCCTAACCCTAACCCATACCCTACGCCATACCCGAACCCCTCTCCGAACCCATACCCGAAGCCGTACCCTAAGCCTAACCCTAAGCCTAACCCTAACACTAGGCTACCCTTGCCTGCCTCTGCCTCCAATAGATTTCCTAAGCACTAGTGGTTTAAGGAACAGCTTAAAAAGAGAATCCTAATGTGATTTCTTTATAATGTGTGTGTTCCTTATATTATCTTAGTGTCTAAACTCTTCTCCATGGCTGCACCCCCAAATAATATTCCTTTACGTCCTAAGGGGTATCTAGAGAGTGGGATAGGTTTAATAACTACCCTAAACCTAACGCGTACCCAAACCCTAAACCCTACCCTAACACTAACACGTACCCTAATCCTAAACCGTATCCTAAACCGAACCCTAACCCTAACACAAACCCTAACCCTAACCCTAACCCATACCCTACGCCGTACCCAAAGTCCTCCTCGAACACATACCCTAAGCCGTACCCTAAGCCTAACCCTAAGCCTAACCATAAACCTAGGCTACCCTTGACTGCTTCTGCCTCCAATAGATTTCCTAAGCACTAGTGTTTTAAGGAACAGCTTAAAAAGAGAATCCTAATGTGATTTCTTTATAATGGGTGTGTTCCTTATCTTATCCTAGTGTCTAAACTCTTCTCCATGGCTGGACCCCCAAATAATATTCCTTTACGTGCTAAGGGGTATCTAGAGAGTGGGATAGGTTTAATAAATACCCTAACCCTAACACGTACCCTAACCCTAACCCCTACCCTAATCCTAACACGTACCCTAAACCTAAACCGTACCCTAAACCAAGCCCTAACCCTAACACTAACACTAACCCTAACCCTAACCCATACCCTACGCCGTACCCGAAGCCCTCCCCGAACCCGTACCCTAAGCCGTATCCTAAGCCTAACCCTAAGCCTAACCCTAACCCTAGGACACCCTTGACTGCTTCTGCCTCCAATAGATTTCCTAAGCACTAGTGTTTTAAGGAACAGCTTAAAAATAGAATCCTAATGTGATTTCTTTATAATGTGTGTGTTCCTTATCTTATCCTAGTGTCTCAACTCTTCTCCATGGCTGGACCTCCAAATAATATTCCTTTATGTGCTAAGGGGTATCTAGAGAGTGGGATAGGTTTAATAACTACCTTAACCCTAACGCGTACCCTAACCCTAACCCCTACCCTAACCCTAACACGTACCCTAATCCTAACCAATACCCTAAACCGAGCCCTAACCCTAACACTAACCCTAACCCTAACCCTAACCCATACCCTATGGCGCACACGAAGCCCTCCCCGAACCCGTACCCTAAGCCTAACCCTAAGCCTAACCCTAACCCTAGGCAACCCTTGACTGCTTCTGCCTCCAATAGATTTCCTAAGCACTAGTGTTTTAAGGAACAGCTTAAAAAGAGAATCCTAATGTGATTTCATTATAATGGGTGTGTTCCTTATCTTATCTTAGTGTCTAAACTCTTCTCCATGGCTGGACCCCCAAATAATATTCCTTTACGTGCTAAGGGGTATCTAGAGAGTGGGATAGGTTTAATAACTACCCTAACCCTAACGCGTACCCTAACCCTAACCCCTACCCTAACCCTAACACGTACCCTAATCCTAACCCGTATCCTAAACGGAGCCCTAACCCTAACACTAACCCAAACCCTAACCCTAACCCATACCCTACGCCATACCCGAACCCCTCTCCGAACCCATACCCGAAGCCGTACCCTAAGCCTAACCCTAAGCCTAACCCTAACACTAGGCTACCCTTGCCTGCCTCTGCCTCCAATAGATTTCCTAAGCACTAGTGGTTTAAGGAACAGCTTAAAAAGAGAATCCTAATGTGATTTCTTTATAATGTGTGTGTTCCTTATATTATCTTAGTGTCTAAACTCTTCTCCATGGCTGCACCCCCAAATAATATTCCTTTACGTCCTAAGGGGTATCTAGAGAGTGGGATAGGTTTAATAACTACCCTAAACCTAACGCGTACCCAAACCCTAAACCCTACCCTAACACTAACACGTACCCTAATCCTAAACCGTATCCTAAACCGAACCCTAACCCTAACACAAACCCTAACCCTAACCCTAACCCATACCCTACGCCGTACCCAAAGTCCTCCTCGAACACATACCCTAAGCCGTACCCTAAGCCTAACCCTAAGCCTAACCATAACCCTAGGCTACCCTTGACTGCTTCTGCCTCCAATAGATTTCCTAAGCACTAGTGTTTTAAGGAACAGCTTAAAAAGAGAATCCTAATGTGATTTCTTTATAATGGGTGTGTTCCTTATCTTATCCTAGTGTCTAAACTCTTCTCCATGGCTGGACCCCCAAATAATATTCCTTTACGTGCTAAGGGGTATCTAGAGAGTGGGATAGGTTTAATAAATACCCTAACCCTAACACGTACCCTAACCCTAACCCCTACCCTAATCCTAACACGTACCCTAAACCTAAACCGTACCCTAAACCAAGCCCTAATCCTAACACTAACACTAACCCTAACCCTAACCCATACCCTACGCCGTACCCGAAGCCCTCCCCGAACCCGTACCCTAAGCCGTATCCTAAGCCTAACCCTAAGCCTAACCCTAACCCTAGGCCACCCTTGACTGCTTCTGCCTCCAATAGATTTCCTAAGCACTAGTGTTTTAAGGAACAGCTTAAAAATAGAATCCTAATGTGATTTCTTTATAATGTGTGTGTTCCTTATCTTATCCTAGTGTCTCAACTCTTCTCCATGGCTGGACCTCCAAATAATATTCCTTTATGTGCTAAGGGGTATCTAGAGAGTGGGATAGGTTTAATAACTACCTTAACCCTAACGCGTACCCTAACCCTAACCCCTACCCTAACCCTAACACGTACCCTAATCCTAACCAATACCCTAAACCGAGCCCTAACCCTAACACTAACCCTAACCCTAACCCTAACCCATACCCTATGGCGCACACGAAGCCCTCCCCGAACCCGTACCCTAAGCCTAACCCTAAGCCTAACCCTAACCCTAGGCTACCCTTGACTGCTTCTGCCTCCAATAGATTTCCTAAGCACTAGTGTTTTAAGGAACAGCTTAAAAAGAGAATCCTAATGTGATTTCTTTATAATGGGTGTGTTCCTTATCTTATCCTAGTGTCTCAACTCTTCTCCATGGATGGACCCCCAAATAATATTCCTTTACGTGCTAAGGGGTATCTAGAGAGTGGGATAGGTTTAATAACTACCCTAACCCTAACACGTACCCTAACCCTAACCCCTACCCTAACCCTAACACGTGCCCTAAACCTAAACCGTACCCTAAACCAAGCCCTAACCCTAACACTAACCCTAACCCTAACCCTAACCCATGCCCTACGCCGTACCCGAAGCCCTCCCCGAACCCGTACCCTAAGCAGTACCCTAAGCCTAACCCTAAGCCTAACCCTAACCCTAGGCTACCCTTGACTGCTTCTGCCTCCAATAGATTTCCTAAGCACTAGTGTTTTAAGGAACAGCTTAAAAAGAGAATCCTAATGTGATTTCTTTATAATGTGTGTGTTCCTTATATTATCTTAGTGTCTAAACTCTTCTCCATGGCTGCACCCCCAAATAATATTCCTTTACGTCCTAAGGGGTATCTAGAGAGTGGGATAGGTTTAATAACTACCCTAAACCTAACGCGTACCCAAACCCTAAACCCTACTCTAACACTAACACGTACCCTAATCCTAAACCGTATCCTAAACCGAACCCTAACCCTAACACAAACCCTAACCCTAACCCTAACCCATACCCTACGCCGTACCCAAAGTCCTCCTCGAACACATACCCTAAGCCGTACCCTAAGCCTAACCCTAAGCCTAACCATAACCCTAGGCTACCCTTGACTGCTTCTGCCTCCAATAGATTTCCTAAGCACTAGTGTTTTAAGGAACAGCTTAAAAAGAGAATCCTAATGTGATTTCTTTATAATGGGTGTGTTCCTTATCTTATCCTAGTGTCTAAACTCTTCTCCATGGCTGGACCCCCAAATAATATTCCTTTACGTGCTAAGGGGTATCTAGAGAGTGGGATAGGTTTAATAAATACCCTAACCCTAACACGTACCCTAACCCTAACCCCTACCCTAATCCTAACACGTACCCTAAACCTAAACCGTACCCTAAACCAAGCCCTAACCCTAACACTAACACTAACCCTAACCCTAACCCATACCCTACGCCGTACCCGAAGCCCTCCCCGAACCCGTACCCTAAGCCGTATCCTAAGCCTAACCCTAAGCCTAACCCTAACCCTAGGCCACCCTTGACTGCTTCTGCCTCCAATAGATTTCCTAAGCACTAGTGTTTTAAGGAACAGCTTAAAAATAGAATCCTAATGTGATTTCTTTATAATGTGTGTGTTCCTTATCTTATCCTAGTGTCTCAACTCTTCTCCATGGCTGGACCTCCAAATAATATTCCTTTATGTGCTAAGGGGTATCTAGAGAGTGGGATAGGTTTAATAACTACCTTAACCCTAACGCGTACCCTAACCCTAACCCCTACCCTAACCCTAACACGTACCCTAATCCTAACCAATACCCTAAACCGAGCCCTAACCCTAACACTAACCCTAAACCTAACCCTAACCCATACCCTATGGCGCACACGAAGCCCTCCCCGAACCCGTACCCTAAGCCTAACCCTAAGCCTAACCCTAACCCTAGGCTACCCTTGACTGCTTCTGCCTCCAATAGATTTCCTAAGCACTAGTGTTTCAAGGAACAGCTTAAAAAGAGAATCCTAATGTGATTTCATTATAATGGGTGTGTTCCTTATCTTATCTTAGTGTCTAAACTCTTCTCCATGGCTGGACCCCCAAATAATATTCCTTTACGTGCTAAGGGGTATCTAGAGAGTGGGATAGGTTTAATAACTACCCTAACCCTAACGCGTACCCTAACCCTAACCCCTACCCTAACCCTAACACGTACCCTAATCCTAACCCGTATCCTAAACGGAGCCCTAACCCTAACACTAACCCAAACCCTAACCCTAACCCATACCCTACGCCGTACCCAAAGTCCTCCTCGAACACATACCCTAAGCCGTACCCTAAGCCTAACCCTAAGCCTAACCATAACCCTAGGCTACCCTTGACTGCTTCTGCCTCCAATAGATTTCCTAAGCACTAGTGTTTTAAGGAACAGCTTAAAAAGAGAATCCTAATGTGATTTCTTTATAATGGGTGTGTTCCTTATCTTATCCTAGTGTCTAAACTCTTCTCCATGGCTGGACCCCCAAATAATATTCCTTTACGTGCTAAGGGGTATCTAGAGAGTGGGATAGGTTTAATAAATACCCTAACCCTAACACGTACCCTAACCCTAACCCCTACCCTAATCCTAACACGTACCCTAAACCTAAACCGTACCCTAAACCAAGCCCTAACCCTAACACTAACACTAACCCTAACCCTAACCCATACCCTACGCCGTACCCGAAGCCCTCCCCGAACCCGTACCCTAAGCCGTATCCTAAGCCTAACCCTAAGCCTAACCCTAACCCTAGGCCACCCTTGACTGCTTCTGCCTCCAATAGATTTCCTAAGCACTAGTGTTTTAAGGAACAGCTTAAAAATAGAATCCTAATGTGATTTCTTTATAATGTGTGTGTTCCTTATCTTATCCTAGTGTCTCAACTCTTCTCCATGGCTGGACCTCCAAATAATATTCCTTTATGTGCTAAGGGGTATCTAGAGAGTGGGATAGGTTTAATAACTACCTTAACCCTAACGCGTACCCTAACCCTAACCCCTACCCTAACCCTAACACGTACCCTAATCCTAACCAATACCCTAAACCGAGCCCTAACCCTAACACTAACCCTAACCCTAACCCTAACCCATACCCTATGGCGCACACGAAGCCCTCCCCGAACCCGTACCCTAAGCCTAACCCTAAGCCTAACCCTAACCCTAGGCTACCCTTGACTGCTTCTGCCTCCAATAGATTTCCTAAGCACTAGTGTTTTAAGGAACAGCTTAAAAAGAGAATCCTAATGTGATTTCATTATAATGGGTGTGTTCCTTATCTTATCTTAGTGTCTAAACTCTTCTCCATGGCTGGACCCCCAAATAATATTCCTTTACGTGCTAAGGGGTATCTAGAGAGTGGGATAGGTTTAATAACTACCCTAACCCTAACGCGTACCCTAACCCTAACCCCTACCCTAACCCTAACACGTACCCTAATCCTAACCCGTATCCTAAACGGAGCCCTAACCCTAACACTAACCCAAACCCTAACCCTAACCCATACCCTACGCCATACCCGAACCCCTCTCCGAACCCATACCCGAAGCCGTACCCTAAGCCTAACCCTAAGCCTAACCCTAACACTAGGCTACCCTTGCCTGCCTCTGCCTCCAATAGATTTCCTAAGCACTAGTGGTTTAAGGAACAGCTTAAAAAGAGAATCCTAATGTGATTTCTTTATAATGTGTGTGTTCCTTATATTATCTTAGTGTCTAAACTCTTCTCCATGGCTGCACCCCCAAATAATATTCCTTTACGTCCTAAGGGGTATCTAGAGAGTGGGATAGGTTTAATAACTACCCTAAACCTAACGCGTACCCAAACCCTAAACCCTACCCTAACACTAACACGTACCCTAATCCTAAACCGTATCCTAAACCGAACCCTAACCCTAACACAAACCCTAACCCTAACCCTAACCCATACCCTACGCCGTACCCAAAGTCCTCCTCGAACACATACCCTAAGCTTTACCCTAAGCCTAACCCTAAGCCTAACCATAACCCTAGGCTACCCTTGACTGCTTCTGCCTACAATAGATTTCCTAAGCACTAGTGTTTTAAGGAACAGCTTAAAAAGAGAATCCTAATGTGATTTCTTTATAATGGGTGTGTTCCTTATCTTATCCTAGTGTCTAAACTCTTCTCCATGGCTGGACCCCCAAATAATATTCCTTTACGTGCTAAGGGGTATCTAGAGAGTGGGATAGGTTTAATAAATACCCTAACCCTAACACGTACCCTAACCCTAACCCCTACCCTAATCCTAACACGTACCCTAAACCTAAACCGTACCCTAAACCAAGCCCTAACCCTAACACTAACACTAACCCTAACCCTAACCCATACCCTACGCCGTACCCGAAGCCCTCCCCGAACCCGTACCCTAAGCCGTATCCTAAGCCTAACCCTAAGCCTAACCCTAACCCTAGGCCACCCTTGACTGCTTCTGCCTCCAATAGATTTCCTAAGCACTAGTGTTTTAAGGAACAGCTTAAAAATAGAATCCTAATGTGATTTCTTTATAATGTGTGTGTTCCTTATCTTATCCTAGTGTCTCAACTCTTCTCCATGGCTGGACCTCCAAATAATATTCCTTTATGTGCTAAGGGGTATCTAGAGAGTGGGATAGGTTTAATAACTACCTTAACCCTAACGCGTACCCTAACCCTAACCCCTACCCTAACCCTAACACGTACCCTAATCCTAACCAATACCCTAAACCGAGCCCTAACCCTAACACTAACCCTAACCCTAACCCTAACCCATACCCTATGGCGCACACGAAGCCCTCCCCGAACCCGTACCCTAAGCCTAACCCTAAGCCTAACCCTAACCCTAGGCTACCCTTGACTGCTTCTGACTCCAATAGATTTCCTAAGCACTAGTGTTTTAAGGAACAGCATAAAAAGAGAATCCTAATGTGATTTCTTTATAATGGGTGTGTTCCTTATCTTATCCTAGTGTCTAAACTCTTCTCCATGGCTGGACCCCCAAATAATATTCCTTTACGTGCTAAGGGGTATCTAGAGAGTGGGATAGGTTTAATAACTAACCTAACCCTAAAACGTACCCTAACCCTAACCCCTACCCTAACCCTAACACGTACCCTAATCCTAAACCGTTCCCTAAACCGAGCCCTAACCCTAACACTAACCCTAACCCTTACCCTAACCCATACACTACGCCGTACCTGAAGCCCTCCCCGAACCCGTACCCTAAGCAGTACCCTAAGCTTAACCCTAAGCCTAACCCTAACCCTAGGCTACCCTTGACAGCTTCTGCCTCCAATAGATTTCCTAAGCACTAGTGTTTTAAGGAAGAGCTTAAAAAGAGAATCCTAATGTGATTTCATTATAATGGGTGTGTTCCTTATCTTATCCTAGTGTCTAAACTCTTCTCCAAGGCTGCACCCCCAAATAATATTCCTTTACGTCCTAAGGGGTATCTAGAGAGTGGGATAGGTTTAATAACTACCCTAACCCTAACGCGTACACAAACCCTAACCCCTACCCTAACACTAACACGTACCCTAATCCTAACCCGTATCCTAAACCGAGCCCTAACCCTAACACTAACCCTAACCCTAACCCATACCGTACGCCGTACCAAATGTCCTCCTCGAACACGTACCCTAAGCCGTACCCTAAGCCTAAACCTAAGCCTAACCCTAACCCTAGGCTACCCTTGACTGCTTCTGCCTCCAATAGATTTCCTAAGCACTAGTGTTTTAAAGAACAGCTTAAAAAGAGAATCCTAATGTGATTTCTTTATAATGGATGTGTTCCTTATATTATCTTAGTGTCTAAATTCTTCTCCATGGCTGCACCCCCAAATAATATTCCTTTACGTGCTAAGGGGTATCTAGAGAGTGGGATAGGTTTAATAACTACCCTAACCCTAACGCGTACCCAAACCCTAACCCCTACTCTAACACTAACACGTACCCTAATCGTAAACCGTATCCTAAACCGAACCCTAACCCTAACACTAACCCTAACCCTAACCCTAACCCATACCCTACGCCGTACCCAAAGTCCTCCTCGAACACGTACCCTAAGCCGTACCCTAAGCCTAACCCTAAGCCTAACCATAACCCTAGGCTACCCTTGACTGCTTCTGCCTCCAATAGATTTCCTAAGAACTAGTGTTTTAAGGAACAGCTTAAAAAGAGAATCCTAATGTGATTTCTTTATAATGGGTGTGTTCCTTATCTTATCCTAGTGTCTAAACTCTTCTCCATGGCTGGACCCCCAAATAATATTCCTTTACGTGCTAAGGGGTATCTAGAGAGTGGGATAGGTTTAATAACAACCCTAACACTAACACGTACCCTAACCCTAACACCTACCCTAACCCTAACACGTGCCCTAAACCTAAACCGTACCCTAAACCAAGCCCTAACCCTAACACTAACCCTAACCCTAACCCTAACCCATACCCTACGCCGTACCCGAAGCCCTCCCCGAACCCGTACCCTAAGCCGTACCCGTAGCCTAAGCCTAAGCCTAACCTTAACACTAGGCTACCCTTGACTGCTTCTGCCTCCAATAGATTTCCTAAGCACTAGTGTTTTAAGCAACAGCTTAAAAAGAGAATCCTAATGTGATTTCTTTATAAAGGGTGTGTTCCTTATCTTAGCCTAGTGTCTAAACTCTTCTCCATGGCTGGACTCCCAAATAATATTCCTTTACATGCTAAGGGGTATCTAGAGAGTGGGATAGGTTTAATAACTACCCTAACCCTAATGCGTACCCTAACCCTAACCCCTACCCTAACCCTAACACGTACCCTAATCCTAAGCCGTACACTAAACCGAGCCCTAACACTAACACTAACCCTAACCCTAACCCTAACCCATACCCTACGCCATACCCGAAGCCCTCGCCGAACACGTACCCTAAGCCCTATCCTAAGCCTAACCCTAAGCCTAACCCTAACCCTAGGCCACCCTTGACTGCTTCTGCCTCCAATAGATTTCCTAAGCACTAGTGTTTTAAGGAACAGCTTAAAAATAGAATCCTAATGTGATTTCTTTATAATGTGTGTGTTCCTTATCTTATCCTAGTGTCTCAACTCTTCTCCATGGCTGGACCTCCAAATAATATTCCTTTATGTGCTAAGGGGTATCTAGAGAGTGGGATAGGTTTAATAACTACCTTAACCCTAACGCGTACCCTAACCCTAACCCCTACCCTAACCCTAACACGTACCCTAATCCTAACCAATACCCTAAACCGAGCCCTAACCCTAACACTAACCCTAACCCTAACCCTAACCCATACCCTATGGCGCACACGAAGCCCTCCCCGAACCCGTACCCTAAGCCTAACCCTAAGCCTAACCCTAACCCTAGGCTACCCTTGACTGCTTCTGCCTCCAATAGATTTCCTAAGCACTAGTGTTTTAAGGAACAGCATAAAAAGAGAATCCTAATGTGATTTCTTTATAATGGGTGTGTTCCTTATCTTATCCTAGTGTCTAAACTCTTCTCCATGGCTGGACCCCCAAATAATATTCCTTTACGTGCTAAGGGGTATCTAGAGAGTGGGATAGGTTTAATAACTACCCTAACCCTAAAACGTACCCTAACCCTAACCCCTACCCTAACCCTAACACGTACCCTAATCCTAAACCGTTCCCTAAACCGAGCGCTAACCCTAACACTAACCCTAACCCTTACCCTAACCCATACACTACGCCGTACCTGAAGCCCTCCCCGAACCCGTACCCTAAGCAGTACCCTAAGCCTAACCCTAAGCCTAACCCTAACCCTAGGCTACCCTTGACTGCTTCTGCCTCCAATAGATTTCCTAAGCACTAGTGTTTTAAGGAACAGCTTAAAAAGGGAATCCTAATGTGATTTCATTATAATGGGTGTGTTCCTTATCTTATCCTAGTGTCTAAACTCTTCTCCATGGCTGGACCCCCAAATAATATTCCTTTACGTGCTAAGGGGTATCTAGAGAGTGGGATAGGTTTAATAACTACCCTAACACTAACGCGTACCCTAACCCTAACCCCTACCCTAACCCTAACACGTACCCTAATCCTAACCCGTATCCTAAACCGAACCCTAACCCTAACACTAACCCTAACCCAAACCCTAACCCATACCGTACGCCGTACCAAAAGTCCTCCTCGAACACGTACCCTAAGCCGTACCCTAAGCCTAACCCTAAGCCTAACCCTAACCCTAGGCTACCCTTGACTGCTTCTGCCTCCAATAGATTTCCTAAGCACTAGTGTTTTAAGGAACAGCTTAAAAAGAGAATCCTAATGTGATTTCTTTATAATGGGTGTGTTCCTTATCTTATCCTAGTGTCTAAACTCTTCTCCATGGCTGGACCCCCAAATAATATTCCTTTACGTGCTAAGGGGTATCTAGAGAGTGGGATAGGTTTAATAACTACCCTAACCCTAACACGTACCCTAACCCTAACCCCTACCCTAACCCTAACACTTGCCCTAAACCTAAACCGTACCCTAAACCAAGCCCTAACCCTAACACTAACCCTAACCCTAACCCTAAGCCATGCCCTACGCCGTACCCGAAGCCCTCCCCGAACCCGTACCCTAAGCAGTACCCTAAGCCTAACCCTAAGCCTAACCCTAACCCTAGGCTACCCTTGACTGCTTCTGCCTCCAATAGATTTCCTAAGCACTAGTGTTTTAAGGAACAGCTTAAAAAGAGAATCCTAATGTGATTTCATTATAATGGGTGTGTTCCTTATCTTATCCTAGTGTCTAAACTCTTCTCCATGGCTGGACCCCCAAATAATATTCCTTTACGTGCTAAGGGGTATCTAGAGAGTGGGATAGGTTTAATAACTACCCTAACCCTAACGCATACCCTAACCCTAACCCCTACCCTAACACTAACACGTACCCTAATCCTAACCCGTACCCTAAACGGAGCCCTAACCCTAACACTAACCCAAACCCTAACCCTAACCCATACCCTACGCCATACCCGAACCCCTCCCCGAACCCATACCCTAAGCCGTACCCTAAGCCTAACCCTAAGCCTAACCCTAACACTAGGCTACCCTTGCCTGCCTCTGCCTCCAATAGATTTCCTAAGCACTAGTGGTTTAAGGAACAGCTTAAAAAGAGAATCCTAATGTGATTTCTTTATAATGTGTGTGTTCCTTATATTATCTTAGTGTCTAAACTCTTCTCCATGGCTGCACCCCCAAATAATATGCCTTTACGTCCTAAGGGGTATCTAGAGAGTGGGATAGGTTTAATAACTACCCTAACCCTAACGCGTACACAAACCCTAACCCCTACCCTAACACTAACTCGTACCCTAATCCTAACCCGTATCCTAAACCGAGCCCTAACCCTAACACTAACCCTAACGCTAACCCTAACCCATACCGTACGCCGTACCAAATGTCCTCCTCGAACTCGTACCCTAAGCCGTACCCTAAGCCTAACCCTAAGCCTAACCCTAACCCTAGGCTACCCTTGACTGCTTCTGCCTCCAATAGATTTCCTAAGCACTAGTGTTTTAAGGAACAGCTTAAAAAGAGAATCCTAATGTGATTTCTTTATAATGGGTGTGTTCCTTATATTATCTTAGTGTCTAAATTCTTCTCCATGGCTGCACCCCCAAATAATATTCCTTTACGTGCTAAGGGGTATCTAGAGAGTGGGATAGGTTTAATAACTACCCTAAACCTAACGCGTACCCAAACCCTAACCCCTACCCTAACACTAACACGTACCCTAATCCTAAACCGTATCCTAAACCGAACCCTAACCCTAACACTAACCCTAACCCTAACCCTAACCCATACCCTACGCCGTACCCAAAGTCCTCCTGGAACACGTAAACTAAGCCGTACCCTAAGCCTATCCCTAAGCCTAACCATAACCCTAGGCTACCCTTGACTGCTTCTGCCTCCAATAGATTTCCTAAGCACTAGTGTTTTAAGGAACAGCTTAAAAAGAGAATCCTAATGTGATTTCTTTATAATGGGTGTGTTCCTTATCTTATCCTAGTGTCTAAACTCTTCTCCATGGCTGGACCCCCAAATAATATTCCTTTACGTGCTAAGGGGTATCTAGAGAGTGGGATAGGTTTAATAACTACCCTAACACTAACACGTACCCTAACCCTAACACCTACCCTAACCCTAACACGTGCCTTAAACCTAAACCGTAAATTAAACCAAGCCCTAACCATAACACTAACCCTAACCCTAACCCTAACCCATACCCTACGCCGTACCAAATGTCCTCCTCGAACACGTACCCTAAGCCGAACCCTAAGCCTAAACCTAAGCCTAACCCTAACCCTAGGCTACCCTTGACTGCTTCTGCCTCCAATAGATTTCCTAAGCACTAGTGTTTTAAAGAACAGCTTAAAAAGAGAATCCTAATGTGATTTCTTTATAATGGGTGTGTTCCTTATCTTATCCTAGTGTCTAAACTCTTCTCCATGGCTGGACCCCCAAATAATATTCCTTTACGTGCTAAGGGGTATCTAGAGAGTGGGATAGGTTTAATAACTACCCTAACACTAACACGTACCCTAACCCTAACACCTACACTAACCCTAACACGTGCCCTAAACCTAAACCGTACCCTAAACCAAGCCCTAACCCTAACACTAACCCTAACCCTAACCCTAACCCATACCCTACGCCGTACCCGAAGCCCTCCCCGAACCCGTACCCTAAGCCGTACCCGTAGCCTAAGCCTAAGCCTAACCTTAACACTAGGCTACCCTTGACTGCTTCTGCCTCCAATAGATTTCCTAAGCACTAGTGTTTTAAGCAACAGCTTAAAAAGAGAATCCTAATGTGATTTCTTTATAAAGGGTGTGTTCCTTATCTTAGCCTAGTGTCTAAACTCTTCTCCATGGCTGGACTCCCAAATAATATTCCTTTACATGCTAAGGGGTATCTAGAGAGTGGGATAGGTTTAATAACTACCCTAACCCTAATGCGTACCCTAACCCTAACCCCTACCCTAACCCTAACACGTACCCTAATCCTAAGCCGTACACTAAACCGAGCCCTAACACTAACACTAACCCTAACCCTAACCCTAACCCATACCCTACGCCATACCCGAAGCCCTCGCCGAACACGTACCCTAAGCCCTATCCTAAGCCTAACCCTAAGCCTAACCCTAACCCTAGGCCACCCTTGACTGCTTCTGCCTCCAATAGATTTCCTAAGCACTAGTGTTTTAAGGAACAGCTTAAAAATAGAATCCTAATGTGATTTCTTTATAATGTGTGTGTTCCTTATCTTATCCTAGTGTCTCAACTCTTCTCCATGGCTGGACCTCCAAATAATATTCCTTTATGTGCTAAGGGGTATCTAGAGAGTGGGATAGGTTTAATAACTACCTTAACCCTAACGCGTACCCTAACCCTAACCCCTACCCTAACCCTAACACGTACCCTAATCCTAACCAATACCCTAAACCGAGCCCTAACCCTAACACTAACCCTAACCCTAACCCTAACCCATACCCTATGGCGCACACGAAGCCCTCCCCGAACCCGTACCCTAAGCCTAACCCTAAGCCTAACCCTAACCCTAGGCTACCCTTGACTGCTTCTGCCTCCAATAGATTTCCTAAGCACTAGTGTTTTAAGGAACAGCATAAAAAGAGAATCCTAATGTGATTTCTTTATAATGGGTGTGTTCCTTATCTTATCCTAGTGTCTAAACTCTTCTCCATGGCTGGACCCCCAAATAATATTCCTTTACGTGCTAAGGGGTATCTAGAGAGTGGGATAGGTTTAATAACTACCCTAACCCTAAAACGTACCCTAACCCTAACCCCTACCCTAACCCTAACACGTACCCTAATCCTAAACCGTTCCCTAAACCGAGCGCTAACCCTAACACTAACCCTAACCCTTGCCCTAACCCATACACTACGCCGTACCTGAAGCCCTCCCCGAACCCGTACCCTAAGCAGTACCCTAAGCCTAACCCTAAGCCTAACCCTAACCCTAGGCTACCCTTGACTGCTTCTGCCTCCAATAGATTTCCTAAGCACTAGTGTTTTAAGGAACAGCTTAAAAAGAGAATCCTAATGTGATTTCATTATAATGGGTGTGTTCCTTATCTTATCCTAGTGTCTAAACTCTTCTCCATGGCTGGACCCCCAAATAATATTCCTTTACGTGCTAAGGGGTATCTAGAGAGTGGGATAGGTTTAATAACTACCCTAACACTAACGCGTACCCTAACCCTAACCCCTACCCTAACCCTAACACGTACCCTAATCCTAACCCGTATCCTAAACCGAACCCTAACCCTAACACTAACCCTAACCCAAACCCTAACCCATACCGTACGCCGTACCAAAAGTCCTCCTCGAACACCTACCCTAAGCCGTACCCTAAGCCTAACCCTAAGCCTAACCCTAACCCTAGGCTACCCTTGACTGCTTCTGCCTCCAATAGATTTCCTAAGCACTAGTGTTTTAAGGAACAGCTTAAAAAGAGAATCCTAATGTGATTTCTTTATAATGGGTGTGTTCCTTATCTTATCCTAGTGTCTAAACTCTTCTCCATGGCTGGACCCCCAAATAATATTCCTTTACGTGCTAAGGGGTATCTAGAGAGTGGGATAGGTTTAATAACTACCCTAACCCTAACACGTACCCTAACCCTAACCCCTACCCTAACCCTAACACGTGCCCTAAACCTAAACCGTACCCTAAACCAAGCCCTAACCCTAACACTAACCCTAACCCTAACCCTAAGCCATGCCCTACGCCGTACCCGAAGCCCTCCCCGAACCCGTACCCTAAGCAGTACCCTAAGCCTAACCCTAAGCCTAACCCTAACCCTAGGCTACCCTTGACTGCTTCTGCCTCCAATAGATTTCCTAAGCACTAGTGTTTTAAGGAACAGCTTAAAAAGAGAATCCTAATGTGATTTCATTATAATGGGTGTGTTCCTTATCTTATCCTAGTGTCTAAACTCTTCTCCATGGCTGGACCCCCAAATAATATTCCTTTACGTGCTAAGGGGTATCTAGAGAGTGGGATAGGTTTAATAACTACCCTAACCCTAACGCATACCCTAACCCTAACCCCTACCCTAACCCTAACACGTACCCTAATCTTAACCCGTATCCTAAACGGAGCCCTAACCCTAACACTAACCCAAACCCTAACCATAACCCATACCCTACGCCATACCCGAACCCCTCCCCGAACCCATACCCTAAGCCGTACCCTAAGCCTAACCCTAAGCCTAACCCTAACACTAGGCTACCCTTGCCTGCCTCTGCCTCCAATAGATTTCCTAAGCACTAGTGGTTTAAGGAACAGCTTAAAAAGAGAATCCTAATGTGATTTCTTTATAATGTGTGTGTTCCTTATATTATCTTAGTGTCTAAACTCTTCTCCATGGCTGCACCCCCAAATAATATGCCTTTACGTCCTAAGGGGTATCTAGAGAGTGGGATAGGTTTAATAACTACCCTAACCCAAACGCGTACACAAACCCTAACCCCTACGCTAACACTAACTCGTACCCTAATCCTAACCCGTATCCTAAACCGAGCCCTAACCCTAACACTAACCCTAACGCTAACCCTAACCCATACCGTACGCCGTACCAAATGTCCTCCTCGAACTCGTACCCTAAGCCGTACCCTAAGCCTAACCCTAAGCCTAACCCTAACCCTAGGCTACCCTTGACTGCTTCTGCCTCCAATAGATTTCCTAAGCACTAGTGTTTTAAGGAACAGCTTAAAAAGAGAATCCTAATGTGATTTCTTTATAATGGGTGTGTTCCTTATATTATCTTAGTGTCTAAATTCTTCTCCATGGCTGCACCCCCAAATAATATTCCTTTACGTGCTAAGGGGTATCTAGAGAGTGGGATAGGTTTAATAACTACCCTAAACCTAACGCGTACCCAAACCCTAACCCCTACCCTAACACTAACACGTACCCTAATCCTAAACCGTATCCTAAACCGAACCCTAACCCTAACACTAACCCTAACCCTAACCCTAACCCATACCCTACGCCGTACCCAAAGTCCTCCTGGAACACGTAAACTAAGCCGTACCCTAAGCCTAACCCTAAGCCTAACCATAACCCTAGGCTACCCTTGACTGCTTCTGCCTCCAATAGATTTCCTAAGCACTAGTGTTTTAAGGAACAGCTTAAAAAGAGAATCCTAATGTGATTTCTTTATAATGGGTGTGTTCCTTATCTTATCCTAGTGTCTAAACTCTTCTCCATGGCTGGACCCCCAAATAATATTCCTTTACGTGCTAAGGGGTATCTAGAGAGTGGGATAGGTTTAATAACTACCCTAACACTAACACGTACCCTAACCCTAACACCTACCCTAACCCTAACACGTGCCCTAAACCTAAACCGTAAACTAAACCAAGCCCTAACCATAACACTAACCCTAACCCTAACCCTAACCCATACCCTACGCCGTACCAAATGTCCTCCTCGAACACGTACCCTAAGCCGAACCCTAAGCCTAAACCTAAGCCTAACCCTAACCCTAGGCTACCCTTGACTGCTTCTGCCTCCAATAGATTTCCTAAGCACTAGTGTTTTAAGGAACAGCTTAAAAATAGAATCCTAATGTGATTTCTTTATAATGTGTGTGTTCCTTATCTTATCCTAGTGTCTCAACTCTTCTCCATGGCTGGACCTCCAAGTAATATTCCTTTATGTGCTAAGGGGTATCTAGAGAGTGGGATAGGTTTAATAACTACCTTAACCCTAACGCGTACCCTAACCCTAACCCCTACCCTAACCCTAACACGTACCCTAATCCTAACCAATACCCTAAACCGAGCCCTAACCCTAACACTAACCCTAACCCTAATCCTAACCCATACCCTATGGCGCACACGAAGCCCTCCCCGAACCCGTACCCTAAGCCTAACCCTAAGCCTAACCCTAACCCTAGGCTACCCTTGACTGCTTCTGCCTCCAATAGATTTCCTAAGCACTAGTGTTTTAAGGAACAACTTAAAAAGAGAATCCTAATGTGATTTCTTTATAATGGGTGTGTTCCTTATCTTATCCTAGTGTCTAAACTCTTCTCCATGGCTGGACCCCCAAATAATATTCCTTTACGTGCTAAGGGGTATCTAGAGAGTGGGATAGGTTTAATAACTACCCTAACCCTAACACGTACCCTAACCCTAACCCCTACCCTAACCCTAACACTTGCCCTAAACCTAAACCGTACCCTAAACCAAGCCCTAACCCTAACACTAACCCTAACCCTAACCCTAAGCCATGCCTTACGCCGTACCCGAAGCCCTCCCCAAACCCGTACCCTAAGCAGTACCCTAAGCCTAACCCTAAGCCTAACCCTAACCCTAGGCTACCCTTGACTGCTTCTGCCTCCAATAGATTTCCTAAGCACTAGTGTTTTAAGGAACAGCTTAAAAAGAGAATCCTAATGTGATTTCATTATAATGGGTGTGTTCCTTATCTTATCCTAGTGTCTAAACTCTTCTCCATGGCTGGACCCCCAAATAATATTCCTTTACGTGCTAAGGGGTATCTAGAGAGTGGGATAGGTTTAATAACTACCCTAACCCTAACGCATACCCTAACCCTAACCCCTACCCTAACACTAACACGTACCCTAATCCTAACCCGTATCCTAAACGGAGCCCTAACCCTAACACTAACCCAAACCCTAACCCTAACCCATACCCTACGCCATACCCGAACCCCTCCCCGAACCCATACCCTAAGCCGTACCCTAAGCCTAACCCTAAGCCTAACCCTAACACTAGGCTACCCTTGCCTGCCTCTGCCTCCAATAGATTTCCTAAGCACTAGTGGTTTAAGGAACAGCTTAAAAAGAGAATCCTAATGTGATTTCTTTATAATGTGTGTGTTCCTTATATTATCTTAGTGTCTAAACTCTTCTCCATGGCTGCACCCCCAAATAATATGCCTTTACGTCCTAAGGGGTATCTAGAGAGTGGGATAGGTTTAATAACTACCCTAACCCTAACGCGTACACAAACCCTAACCCCTACCCTAACACTAACTCGTACCCTAATCCTAACCCGTATCCTAAACCGAGCCCTAACCCTAACACTAACCCTAACGCTAACCCTAACCCATACCGTACGCCGTACCAAATGTCCTCCTCGAACTCGTACCCTAAGCCGTACCCTAAGCCTAACCCTAAGCCTAACCCTAACCCTAGGCTACCCTTGACTGCTTCTGCCTCCAATAGATTTCCTAAGCACTAGTGTTTTAAGGAACAGCTTAAAAAGAGAATCCTAATGTGATTTCTTTATAATGGGTGTGTTCCTTATATTATCTTAGTGTCTAAATTCTTCTCCATGGCTGCACCCCCAAATAATATTCCTTTACGTGCTAAGGGGTATCTAGAGAGTGGGATAGGTTTAATAACTACCCTAAACCTAACGCGTACCCAAACCCTAACCCCTACCCTAACACTAACACGTACCCTAATCCTAAACCGTATCCTAAACCGAACCCTAACCCTAACACTAACCCTAACCCTAACCCTAACCCATACCCTACGCCGTACCCAAAGTCCTCCTGGAACACGTAAACTAAGCCGTACCCTAAGCCTATCCGTAAGCCTAACCATAACCCTAGGCTACCCTTGACTGCTTCTGCCTCCAATAGATTTCCTAAGCACTAGTGTTTTAAGGAACAGCTTAAAAAGAGAATCCTAATGTGATTTCTTTATAATGGGTGTGTTCCTTATCTTATCCTAGTGTCTAAACTCTTCTCCATGGCTGGACCCCCAAATAATATTCCTTTACGTGCTAAGGGGTATCTAGAGAGTGGGATAGGTTTAATAACTACCCTAACACTAACACGTACCCTAACCCTAACACCTACCCTAACCCTAACACGTGCCTTAAACCTAAACCGTAAACTAAACCAAGCCCTAACCATAACACTAACCCTAACCCTAACCCTAACCCATACCCTACGCCGTACCAAATGTCCTCCTCGAACACGTACCCTAAGCCGAACCCTAAGCCTAAACCTAAGCCTAACCCTAACCCTAGGCTACCCTTGACTGCTTCTGCCTCCAATAGATTTCCTAAGCACTAGTGTTTTAAAGAACAGCTTAAAAAGAGAATCCTAATGTGATTTCTTTATAATGGGTGTGTTCCTTATCTTATCCTAGTGTCTAAACTCTTCTCCATGGCTGGACCCCCAAATAATATTCCTTTACGTGCTAAGGGGTATCTAGAGAGTGGGATAGGTTTAATAACTACCCTAACACTAACACGTACCCTAACCCTAACACCTACCCTAACCCTAACACGTGCCCTAAACCTAAACCGTACCCTAAACCAAGCCCTAACCCTAACACTAACCCTAACCCTAACCCTAACCCATACCCTACGCCGTACCCGAAACCCTCCCCGAACCCGTACCCTAAGCCGTACCCGTAGCCTAAGCCTAAGCCTAACCTTAACACTAGGCTACCCTTGACTGCTTCTGCCTCCAATAGATTTCCTAAGCACTAGTGTTTTAAGCAACAGCTTAAAAAGAGAATCCTAATGTGATTTCTTTATAAAGGGTGTGTTCCTTATCTTAGCCTAGTGTCTAAACTCTTCTCCATGGCTGGACCCACAAATAATATTCCTTTACATGCTAAGGGGTATCTAGAGAGTGGGATAGGTTTAATAACTACCCTAACCCTAATGCGTACCCTAACCCTAACCCTTACCCTAACCCTAACACGTACCCTAATCCTAAGCCGTACACTAAACCGAGCCCTAACACTAACACTAACCCTAACCCTAACCCTAACCCATACCCTACGCCATACCCGAAGCCCTCGCCGAACACGTACCCTAAGCCCTATCCTAAGCCTAACCCTAAGCCTAACCCTAACCCTAGGCCACCCTTGACTGCTTCTGCCTCCAATAGATTTCCTAAGCACTAGTGTTTTAAGGAACAGCTTAAAAATAGAATCCTAATGTGATTTCTTTATAATGTGTGTGTTCCTTATCTTATCCTAGTGTCTCAACTCTTCTCCATGGCTGGACCTCCAAATAATATTCCTTTATGTGCTAAGGGGTATCTAGAGAGTGGGATAGGTTTAATAACTACCTTAACCCTAACGCGTACCCTAACCCTAACCCCTACCCTAACCCTAACACGTACCGTAATCCTAACCAATACCCTAAACCGAGCCCTAACCCTAACACTAACCCTAACCCTAACCCATACCCTATGGCGCACACGAAGCCCTCCCCGAACCCGTACCCTAAGCCTAACCCTAAGCCTAACCCTAACCCTAGGCTACCCTTGACTGCTTCTGCCTCCAATAGATTTCCTAAGCACTAGTGTTTTAAGGAACAGCTTAAAAAGAGAATCCTAATGTGATTTCTTTATAAAGGGTGTGTTCCTTATCTTAGCCTAGTGTCTAAACTCTTCTCCATGGCTGGACCCCCAAATAATATTCCTTTACGTGCTAAGGGGTATCTAGAGAGTGGGATAGGTTTAATAACTACCCTAACCCTAATGCATACCCTAACCCTAACCCCTACCCTAACCCTAACACGTACCCTAATCCTAAGCCGTACACTAAACCGAGCCCTAACACTAACACTAACCCTAACCCTAACCCTAACCCATACCCTACGCCATACCCGAACCCCTCCCCGAACCCATACCCTAAGCCGTACCCTAAGCCTAACCCTAAGCCTAACCCTAACCCTAGGCTACCCTTGCCTGCCTCTGCCTCCAATAGATTTCCTAAGCACTAGTGGTTTAAGGAACAGCTTAAAAAGAGAATCCTAATGTGATTTCTTTATAATGTGTGTGTTCCTTATATTATCTTAGTGTCTAAACTCTTCTCCATGGCTGCACCCCCAAATAATATTCCTTTACGTCCTAAGGGGTATCTAGAGAGTGGGATAGGTTTAATAACTACCCTAACCCTATCGCGTACACAAACCCTAACCCCTACCCTAACACTAACACGTACCCTAATCCTAACCCGTATCCTAAACCGAGCCCTAACCCTAACACTAACCCTAACCCTAACCCATACCGTACGCCGTACCAAATGTCCTCCTCGAACACGTACCCTAAGCCGTATCCTAAGCCTAACCCTAAGCCTAACCCTAACCCTAGGCCACCCTTGACTGCTTCTGCCTCCAATAGATTTCCTAAGCACTAGTGGTTTAAGGAACAGCTTAAAAATAGAATCCTAATGTGATTTCTTTATAATGGGTGTGTTCCTTATATTATCTTAGTGTCTAAATTCTTCTCCATGGCTGCACCCCCAAATAATATTCCTTTACGTGCTAAGGGGTATCTAGAGAGTGGGATAGGTTTAATAACTACCCTAACCCTAACGCGTACCCAAACCCTAACCCCTACTCTAACACTAACACGTACCCTAATCCTAAACCGTATCCTAAACCGAACCCTAACCCTAACACTAACCCTAACCCTAACCCTAACCCATACCCTACGCCGTACCCAAAGTCCTCCTCGAACACGTACCCTAAGCCGTACCCTAAGCCTAACCCTAAGCCTAACCATAACCCTAGGCTACCCTTGACTGCTTCTGCCTCCAATAGATTTCCTAAGCACTAGTGTTTTAAGGAACAGCTTAAAAAGAGAATCCTAATGTGATTTCTTTATAATGGGTGTGTTCCTTATCTTATCCTAGTGTCTAAACTCTTCTCCATGGCTGGACCCCCAAATAATATTCCTTTACGTGCTAAGGGGTATCTAGAGAGTGGGATAGGTTTAATAACTACCCTAACACTAACACGTACCCTAACCCTAACACCTACCCTAACCCTAACACGTGCCCTAAACCTAAACCGTACCCTAAACCAAGCCCTAACCCTAACACTAACCCTAACCCTAACCCTAACCCATACCCTACGCCGTACCCGAAGCCCTCCCCGAACCCGTACCCTAAGCCGTACCCGTAGCCTAAGCCTAAGCCTAACCTTAACAGTAGGCTACCCTTGACTGCTTCTGCCTCCAATAGATTTCCTAAGCACTAGTGTTTTAAGCAACAGCTTAAAAAGAGAATCCTAATGTGATTTCTTTATAAAGGGTGTGTTCCTTATCTTAGCCTAGTGTCTAAACTCTTCTCCATGGCTGGACCCCCAAATAATATTCCTTTACATGCTAAGGGGTATCTAGAGAGTGGGATAGGTTTAATAACTACCCTAACCCTAATGCGTACCCTAACCCTAACCCCTACCCTAACCCTAACACGTACCCTAATCCTAAACCGTACACTAAACCGAGCCCTAACCCTAACACTAACCCTAACCCTAACCCTAACCCATACCCTACGCCATACCCGAAGCCCTCGCCGAACACGTACCCTAAGCCGTATCCTAAGCCTAACCCTAAGCCTAACCCTAACCCTAGGCCACCCTTGACTGCTTCTGCCTCAAATAGATTTCCTAAGCACTAGTGTTTTAAGGAACAGCTTAAAAATAGAATCCTAATGTGATTTCTTTATAATGGGTGTGTTCCTTATATTATCTTAGTGTCTAAATTCTTCTCCATGGCTGCACCCCCAAATAATATTCCTTTACGTGCTAAGGGGTATCTAGAGAGTGGGATAGGTTTAATAACTACCCTAACCCTAACGCGTACCCAAACCCTAAACCCTACCCTAACACTAACACGTACCCTAATCCTAAACCGTATCCTAAACCGAACCCTAACCCTAACACTAACCCTAACCCTAACCCTAACCCATACCCTACGCCGTACCCAAAGTCCTCCTCGAACACATACCCAAAGCCGTACCCTAAGCCTAACCCTAAGCCTAACCATAACCCTAGGCTACCCTTGACTGCTTCTGCCTCCAATAGATTTCCTAAGCACTAGTGTTTTAAGGAACAGCTTAAAAAGAGAATCCTAATGTGATTTCTTTATAATGGGTGTGTTCCTTATCTTATCCTAGTGTCTAAACTCTTCTCCATGGCTGGACCCCCAAATAATATTCCTTTACGTGCTAAGGGGTATCTAGAGAGTGGGATAGGTTTAATAAATACCCTAACCCTGACACGTACCCTAACCCTAACCCCTACCCTAACCCTAACACGTACCCTAAACCTAAACCGTACCCTAAACCAAGCCCTAACCCTAACACTAACACTAACCCTAACCCTAACCCATACCCTACGCCGTACCCGAAGCCCTCCCCGAACCCGTACCCTGAGCCGTATCCTAAGCCTAACCCTAAGCCTAACCCTAACCCTAGGCCACCCTTGACTGCTTCTGCCTCCAATAGATTTCCTAAGCACTAGTGTTTTAAGGAACAGCTTAAAAATAGAATCCTAATGTGATTTCTTTATAATGTGTGTGTTCCTTATCTTATCCTAGTGTCTCAACTCTTCTCCATGGCTGGACCTCCAAATAATATTCCTTTATGTGCTAAGGGGTATCTAGAGAGTGGGATAGGTTTAATAACTACCTTAACCCTAACGCGTACCCTAACCCTAACCCCTACCCTAACCCTAACACGTACCCTAATCCTAACCAATACCCTAAACCGAGCCCTAACCCTAACACTAACCCTAACCCTAACCCTAACCCATACCCTATGGCGCACACGAAGCCCTCCCCGAACCCGTACCCTAAGCCTAACCCTAAGCCTAACCCTAACCCTAGGCTACCCTTGACTGCTTCTGCCTCCAATAGATTTCCTAAGCACTAGTGTTTTAAGGAACAGCATAAAAAGAGAATCCTAATGTGATTTCTTTATAATGGGTGTGTTCCTTATCTTATCCTAGTGTCTAAACTCTTCTCCATGGCTGGACCCCCAAATAATATTCCTTTACGTGCTAAGGGGTATCTAGAGAGTGGGATAGGTTTAATAACTACCCTAACCCTAAAACGTACCCTAACCCTAACCCATACCCAAACCCTAACACGTACCCTAATCCTAAACCGTTCCCTAAACCGAGCCCTAACCCTAACACTAACCCTAACGCTTACCCTAACCCATACACTACGCCGTACCTGAAGCCCTCCCCGAACCCGTACCCTAAGCAGTAGCCTAAGCCTAACCCTAAGCCTAACCCTAACCCTAGGCTACCCTTGACTGCTTCTGCCTCCAATAGATTTCCTAAGCACTAGTGTTTTAAGGAACAGCTTAAAAAGAGAATCCTAATGTGATTTCATTATAATGGGTGTGTTCCTTATCTTATCCTAGTGTCTAAACTCTTCTCCATGGCTGGACCCCCAAATAATATTCCTTTACGTGCTAAGGGGTATCTAGAGAGTGGGATAGGTTTAATAACTACCCTAACACTAACGCGTACCCTAACCCTAACCCCTACCCTAACCCTAACACGTACCCTAATCCTAACCCATATCCTAAACCGAACCCTAACCCTAACACTAACCCTAACCCAAACCCTAACCCATACCGTACGCCGTACCAAAAGTCCTCCTCGAACACGTACCCTAAGCCGTACCCTAAGCCTAACCCTAAGCCTAACCCTAACCCTAGACTACCCTTGACTGCTTCTGCCTCCAATAGATTTCCTAAGCACTAGTGTTTTAAGGAACAGCTTAAAAAGAGAATCCTAATGTGATTTCTTTATAATGGGTGTGTTCCTTATCTTATCCTAGTGTCTAAACTCTTCTCCATGGCTGGACCCCCAAATAATATTCCTTTACGTGCTAAGGGGTATCTAGAGAGTGGGATAGGTTTAATAACTACCCTAACCCTAACACGTACCCTAACCCTAACCCCTACCCTAACCCTAACACGTGCCCTAAACCTAAACCGTACCCTAAACCAAGCCCTAACCCTAACACTAACCCTAACCCTAACCCTAACCCATGCCCTACGCCGTACCCGAAGCCCTCCCCGAACCCGTACCCTAAGCAGTACCCTAAGCCTAACCCTAAGCCTAACCCTAACCCTAGGCTACCCTTGACTGCTTCTGCCTCCAATAGATTTCCTAAGCACTAGTGTTTTAAGGAACAGCTTAAAAAGAGAATCCTAATGTGATTTCATTATAATGGGTGTGTTCCTTATCTTATCCTAGTGTCTAAACTCTTCTCCATGGCTGGACCCCCAAATAATATTCCTTTACGTGCTACGGGGTATCTAGAGAGTGGGATAGGTTTAATAACTACCCTAACCCTAACGCGTACCCTAACCCTAACCCCTACCCTAACCCTAACACGTACCCTAATCCTAACCCGTATCCTAAACGGAGCCCTAACCCTAACATTAACCCAAACCCTAACCCTAACCCATACCCTACGCCATACCCGAACCCCTCCCCGAACCCATACCCTAAGCCGTACCCTAAGCCTAACCCTAAGCCTAACCCTAACCCTAGGCTACCCTTGCCTGCCTCTGCCTCCAATAGATTTCCTAAGCACTAGTGGTTTAAGGAACAGCTTAAAAAGAGAATCCTAATGTGATTTCTTTATAATGTGTGTGTTCCTTATATTATCTTAGTGTCTAAACTCTTCTCCATGGCTGCACCCCCAAATAATATTCCTTTACGTCCTAAGGGGTATCTAGAGAGTGGGATAGGTTTAATAACTACCCTAACCCTAACGCGTACACAAACCCTAACCCCTACCCTAACACTAACTCGTACCCTAATCCTAACCCGTATCCTAAACCGAGCCCTAACCCTAACACTAACCCTAACCCTAACCCTAACCCATACCGTACGCCGTACCAAATGTCCTCCTCGAACACGTACCCTAAGCCGTACCCTAACCCTAACCCTAACCCTAACACTAACACTAACCCTAACCCTAACCCTAACCCATACCCTACGCCATACCCGAAGCCCTCGCCGAACACGTACCCTAAGCCGTATCCTAAGCCTAACCCTAAGCCTAACCCTAACCCTAGGCCACCCTTGACTGCTTCTGCCTCCAATAGATTTCCTAAGCACTAGTGTTTTAAGGAACAGCTTAAAAATAGAATCCTAATGTGATTTCTTTATAATGGGTGTGTTCCTTATATTATCTTAGTGTCTACATTCTTCTCCATGGCTGCACCCCCAAATAATATTCCTTTACGTGCTAAGGGGTATCTAGAGAGTGGGATAGGTTTAATAACTACCCTAACCCTAACGCGTACCCAAACCCTAACCCCTACCCTAACACTAACACGTACCCTAATCCTAAACCGTATCCTAAACCAAACCCTAACCCTAACACTAACACTAACCCTAACCCTAACCCATACCCTACGCCGTACCCGAAGCCCTCCCCGAACCCGTACCCTAAGCCGTATCCTAAGCCTAACCCTAAGCCTAACCCTAACCCTAGGCCACCCTTGACTGCTTCTGCCTCCAATAGATTTCCTAAGCACTAGTGTTTTAAGGAACAGCTTAAAAATAGAATCCTAATGTGATTTCTTTATAATGTGTGTGTTCCTTATCTTATCCTAGTGTCTCAACTCTTCTCCATGGCTGGACCTCCAAATAATATTCCTTTATGTGCTAAGGGGTATCTAGAGAGTGGGATAGGTTTAATAACTACCTTAACCCTAACGCGTACCCTAACCCTAACCCCTACCCTAACCCTAACACGTACCCTAATCCTAACCAATACCCTAAACCGAGCCCTAACCCTAACACTAACCCTAACCCTAACCCTAACCCATACCCTATGGCGCACACGAAGCCCTCCCCGAACCCGTACCCTAAGCCTAACCCTAAGCCTAACCCTAACCCTAGGCTACCCTTGACTGCTTCTGCCTCCAATAGATTTCCTAAGCACTAGTGTTTTAAGGAACAGCTTAAAAAGAGAATCCTAATGTGATTTCATTATAATGGGTGTGTTCCTTATCTTATCTTAGTGTCTAAACTCTTCTCCATGGCTGGACCCCCAAATAATATTCCTTTACGTGCTAAGGGGTATCTAGAGAGTGGGATAGGTTTAATAACTACCCTAACCCTAACGCGTACCCTAACCCTAACCCCTACCCTAACCCTAACACGTACCCTAATCCTAACACGTATCCTAAACGGAGCCCTAACCCTAACACTAACCCAAACCCTAACCCTAACCCATACCCTACGCAATAACCGAACCCCTCTCCGAACCCATACCCGAAGCCGTACCCTAAGCCTAACCCTAAGCCTAACCCTAACACTAGGCTACCCTTGCCTGCCTCTGCCTCCAATAGATTTCCTAAGCACTAGTGGTTTAAGGAACAGCTTAAAAAGAGAATCCTAATGTGATTTCTTTATAATGTGTGTGTTCCTTATATTATCTTAGTGTCTAAACTCTTCTCCATGGCTGCACCCCCAAATAATATTCCTTTACGTCCTAAGGGGTATCTAGAGAGTGGGATAGGTTTAATAACTACCCTAAACCTAACGCGTACCCAAACCCTAAACCCTACCCTAACACTAACACGTACCCTAATCCTAAACCGTATCCTAAACCGAACCCTAACCCTAACACAAACCCTAACCCTAACCCTAACCCATACCCTACGCCGTACCCAAAGTCCTCCTCGAACACATACCCTAAGCCGTACCCTAAGCCTAACCCTAAGCCTAACCATAACCCTAGGCTACCCTTGACTGCTTCTGCCTCCAATAGATTTCCTAAGCACTAGTGTTTTAAGGAACAGCTTAAAAAGAGAATCCTAATGTGATTTCTTTATAATGGGTGTGTTCCTTATCTTATCCTAGTGTCTAAACTCTTCTCCATGGCTGGACCCCCAAATAATATTCCTTTACGTGCTAAGGGGTATCTAGAGAGTGGGATAGGTTTAATAAATACCCTAACCCTAACACGTACCCTAACCCTAACCCCTACCCTAATCCTAACACGTACCCTAAACCTAAACCGTACCCTAAACCAAGCCCTAACCCTAACACTAACACTAACCCTAACCCTAACCCATACCCTACGCCGTACCCGAAGCCCTCCCCGAACCCGTACCCTAAGCCGTATCCTAAGCCTAACCCTAAGCCTAACCCTAACCCTAGGCCACCCTTGACTGCTTCTGCCTCCAATAGATTTCCTAAGCACTAGTGTTTTAAGGAACAGCTTAAAAATAGAATCCTAATGTGATTTCTTTATAATGTGTGTGTTCCTTATCTTATCCTAGTGTCTCAACTCTTCTCCATGGCTGGACCTCCAAATAATATTCCTTTATGTGCTAAGGGGTATCTAGAGAGTGGGATAGGTTTAATAACTACCTTAACCCTAACGCGTACCCTAACCCTAACCCCTACCCTAACCCTAACACGTACCCTAATCCTAACCAATACCCTAAACCGAGCCCTAACCCTAACACTAACCCTAACCCTAACCCTAACCCATACCCTATGGCGCACACGAAGCCCTCCCCGAACCCGTACCCTAAGCCTAACCCTAAGCCTAACCCTAACCCTAGGCTACCCTTGACTGCTTCTGCCTCCAATAGATTTCCTAAGCACTAGTGTTTTAAGGAACAGCTTAAAAAGAGAATCCTAATGTGATTTCTTTATAATGGGTGTGTTCCTTATCTTATCCTAGTGTCTCAACTCTTCTCCATGGCTGGACCCCCAAATAATATTCCTTTACGTGCTAAGGGGTATCTAGAGAGTGGGATAGGTTTAATAACTACCCTAACCCTAACACGTACCCTAACCCTAACCCCTACCCTAACCCTAACACGTGCCCTAAACCTAAACCGTACCCTAAACCAAGCCCTAACCCTAACACTAACCCTAACCCTAACCCTAACCCATGCCCTACGCCGTACCCGAAGCCCTCCCCGAACCCGTACCCTAAGCAGTACCCTAAGCCTAACCCTAACCCTAGGCTACCCTTGACTGCTTCTGCCTCCAATAGATTTCCTAAGCACTAGTGTTTTAAGGAACAGCTTAAAAAGAGAATCCTAATGTGATTTCATTATAATGGGTGTGTTCCTTATCTTTTCTTAGTGTCTAAACTCTTCTCCATGGCTGGACCCCCAAATAATATTCCTTTACGTGCTAAGGGGTATCTAGAGAGTGGGATAGGTTTAATAACTACCCTAACCCTAACGCGTACCCTAACCCTAACCCCTACCCTAACCCTAACACGTACCCTAATCCTAACCCGTATCCTAAACGGAGCCCTAACCCTAACACTAACCCAAACCCTAACCCTAACCCATACCCTACGCCATACCCGAACCCCTCTCCGAACCCATACCCGAAGCCGTACCCTAAGCCTAACCCTAAGCCTAACCCTAACACTAGGCTACCCTTGCCTGCCTCTGCCTCCAATAGATTTCCTAAGCACTAGTGGTTTAAGGAACAGCTTAAAAAGAGAATCCTAATGTGATTTCTTTATAATGTGTGTGTTCCTTATATTATCTTAGTGTCTAAACTCTTCTCCATGGCTGCACCCCCAAATAATATTCCTTTACGTCCTAAGGGGTATCTAGAGAGTGGGATAGGTTTAATAACTACCCTAAACCTAACGCGTACCCAAACCCTAAACCCTACCCTAACACTAACACGTACCCTAATCCTAAACCGTATCCTAAACCGAAACCTAACCCTAACACAAACCCTAACCCTAACCCTAACCCATACCCTACGCCGTACCCAAAGTCCTCCTCGAACACATACCCTAAGCCGTACCCTAAGCCTAACCCTAAGCCTAACCATAACCCTAGGCTACCCTTGACTGCTTCTGCCTCCAATAGATTTCCTAAGCACTAGTGTTTTAAGGAACAGCTTAAAAAGAGAATCCTAATGTGATTTCTTTATAATGGGTGTGTTCCTTATCTTATCCTAGTGTCTAAACTCTTCTCCATGGCTGGACCCCCAAATAATATTCCTTTACGTGCTAAGGGGTATCTAGAGAGTGGGATAGGTTTAATAAATACCCTAACCCTAACACGTACCCTAACCCTAACCCCTACCCTAATCCTAACACGTACCCTAAACCTAAACCGTACCCTAAACCAAGCCCTAACCCTAACACTAACACTAACCCTAACCCTAACCCATACCCTACGCCGTACCCGAAGCCCTCCCCGAACCCGTACCCTAAGCCGTATCCTAAGCCTAACCCTAAGCCTAACCCTAACCCTAGGCCACCCTTGACTGCTTCTGCCTCCAATAGATTTCCTAAGCACTAGTGTTTTAAGGAACAGCTTAAAAATAGAATCCTAATGTGATTTCTTTATAATGTGTGTGTTCCTTATCTTATCCTAGTGTCTCAACTCTTCTCCATGGCTGGACCTCCAAATAATATTCCTTTATGTGCTAAGGGGTATCTAGAGAGTGGGATAGGTTTAATAACTACCTTAACCCTAACGCGTACCCTAACCCTAACCCCTACCCTAACCCTAACACGTACCCTAATCCTAACCAATACCCTAAACCGAGCCCTAACCCTAACACTAACCCTAACCCTAACCCTAACCCATACCCTATGGCGCACACGAAGCCCTCCCCGAACCCGTACCCTAAGCCTAACCCTAAGCCTAACCCTAACCCTAGGCTACCCTTGACTGCTTCTGCCTCGAATAGATTTCCTAAGCACTAGTGTTTTAAGGAACAGCTTAAAAAGAGAATCCTAATGTGATTTCTTTATAATGGGTGTGTTCCTTATCTTATCCTAGTGTCTAAACTCTTCTCCATGGCTGGACCCCCAAATAATATTCCTTTACGTGCTAAGGGGTATCTAGAGAGTGGGATAGGTTTAATAACTACCCTAACCCTAACACGTACCCTAACCCTAACCCCTACCCTAACCCTAACACTTGCCCTAAACCTAAACCGTACCCTAAACCAAGCCCTAACCCTAACACTAACCCTAACCCTAACCCTAAGCCATGCCCTACGCCGTACACAAAGCCCTCCCCGAACCCGTACCCTAAGCAGTACCCTAAGCCTAACCCTAAGCCTAACCCTAACCCTAGGCTACCCTTGACTGCTTCTGCCTCCAATAGATTTCCTAAGCACTAGTGTTTTAAGGAACAGCTTAAAAAGAGAATCCTAATGTGATTTCATTATAATGGGTGTGTTCCTTATCTTATCCTAGTGTCTAAACTCTTCTCCATGGCTGGACCCCCAAATAATATTCCTTTACGTGCTAAGGGGTATCTAGAGAGTGGGATAGGTTTAATAACTACCCTAACCCTAACGCATACCCTAACCCTAACCCCTACCCTAACACTAACACGTACCCTAATCCTAACCCGTATCCTAAACGGAGCCCTAACCCTAACACTAACCCAAACCCTAACCCTAACCCATACCCTACGCCATACCCGAACCCCTCCCCGAACCCATACCCTAAGCCGTACCCTAAGCCTAACCCTAAGCCTAACCCTAACACTAGGCTACCCTTGCCTGCCTCTGCCTCCAATAGATTTCCTAAGCACTAGTGGTTTAAGGAACAGCTTAAAAAGAGAATCCTAATGTGATTTCTTTATAATGTGTGTGTTCCTTATATTATCTTAGTGTCTAAACTCTTCTCCATGGCTGCACCCCCAAATAATATGCCTTTACGTCCTAAGGGGTATCTAGAGAGTGGGATAGGTTTAATAACTACCCTAACCCTAACGCGTACACAAACCCTAACCCCTACCCTAACACTAACTCGTACCCTAATCCTAACCCGTATCCTAAACCGAGCCCTAACCCTAACACTAACCCTAACGCTAACCCTAACCCATACCGTACGCCGTACCAAATGTCCTCCTCGAACTCGTACCCTAAGCCGTACCCTAAGCCTAACCCTAAGCCTAACCCTAACCCTAGGCTACCCTTGACTGCTTCTGCCTCCAATAGATTTCCTAAGCACTAGTGTTTTAAGGAACAGCTTAAAAAGAGAATCCTAATGTGATTTCTTTATAATGGGTGTGTTCCTTATATTATCTTAGTGTCTAAATTCTTCTCCATGGCTGCACCCCCAAATAATATTCCTTTACGTGCTAAGGGGTATCTAGAGAGTGGGATAGGTTTAATAACTACCCTAAACCTAACGCGTACCCAAACCCTAACCCCTACCCTAACACTAACACGTACCCTAATCCTAAACTGTATCCTAAACCGAACCCTAACCCTAACACTAACCCTAACCCTAACCCTAACCCATACCCTACGCCGTACCCAAAGTCCTCCTGGAACACGTAAACTAAGCCGTACCCTAAGCCTAACCCTAAGCCTAACCATAACCCTAGGCTACCCTTGACTGCTTCTGCCTCCAATAGATTTCCTAAGCACTAGTGTTTTAAGGAACAGCTTAAAAAGAGAATCCTAATGTGATTTCTTTATAATGGGTGTGTTCCTTATCTTATCCTAGTGTCTAAACTCTTCTCCATGGCTGGACCCCCAAATAATATTCCTTTACGTGCTAAGGGGTATCTAGAGAGTGGGATAGGTTTAATAACTACCCTAACACTAACACGTACCCTAACCCTAACACCTACCCTAACCCTAACACGTGCCTTAAACCTAAACCGCAAACTAAACCAAGCCCTAACCATAACACTAACCCTAACCCTAACCCTAACCCATACCCTACGCCGTACCAAATGTCCTCCTCGAACACGTACCCTAAGCCGAACCCTAAGCCTAAACCTAAGCCTAACCCTAACCCTAGGCTACCCTTGACTGCTTCTGCCTCCAATAGATTTCCTAAGCACTAGTGTTTTAAAGAACAGCTTAAAAAGAGAATCCTAATGTGATTTCTTTATAATGGGTGTGTTCCTTATCTTATCCTAGTGTCTAAACTCTTCTCCATGGCTGGACCCCCAAATAATATTCCTTTACGTGCTAAGGGGTATCTAGAGAGTGGGATAGGTTTAATAACTACCCTAACACTAACACGTACCCTAACCCTAACACCTACCCTAACCCTAACACGTGCCCTAAACCTAAACCGTACCCTAAACCAAGCCCTAACCCTAACACTAACCCTAACCCTAACCCTAACCCATACCCTACGCCGTACCCGAAGCCCTCCCCGAACCCGTACCCTAAGCCGTACCCGTAGCCTAAGCCTAAGCCTAACCTTAACACTAGGCTACCCTTGACTGCTTCTGCCTCCAATAGATTTCCTAAGCACTAGTGTTTTAAGCAACAGCTTAAAAAGAGAATCCTAATGAGATTTCTTTATAAAGGGTGTGTTCCTTATCTTAGCCTAGTGTCTAAACTCTTCTCCATGGCTGGACTCCCAAATATTATTCCTTTACATGCTAAGGGGTATCTAGAGAGTGGGATAGGTTTAATAACTACCCTAACCCTAATGCGTACCCTAACCCTAACCCCTACCCTAACCCTAACACGTACCCTAATCCTAAGCCGTACACTAAACCGAGCCCTAACACTAACACTAACCCTAACACTAACCCTAACCCATACCCTACGCCATACCCGAAGCCCTCGCCGAACACGTACCCTAAGCCCTATCCTAAGCCTAACCCTAAGCCTAACCCTAACCCTAGGCCACCCTTGACTGCTTCTGCCTCCAATAGATTTCCTAAGCACTAGTGTTTTAAGGAACAGCTTAAAAATAGAATCCTAATGTGATTTCTTTATAATGTGTGTGTTCCTTATCTTATCCTAGTGTCTCAACTCTTCTCCATGGCTGGACCTCCAAATAATATTCCTTTATGTGCTAAGGGGTATCTAGAGAGTGGGATAGGTTTAATAACTACCTTAACCCTAACGCGTACCCTAACCCTAACCCCTACCCTAACCCTAACACGTACCCTAATCCTAACCAATACCCTAAACCGAGCCCTAACCCTAACACTAACCCTAACCCTAACCCTAAGCCATGCCCTACGCCGTACCCGAAGCCCTCCCCGAACCCGTACCCTAAGCAGTACCCTAAGCCTAACCCTAAGCCTAACCCTAACCCTAGGCTACCCTTGACTGTTTCTGCCTCCAATAGATTTCCTAAGCACTAGTGTTTTAAGGAACAGCTTAAAAAGAGAATCCTAATGTGATTTCATTATAATGGGTGTGTTCCTTATCTTATCCTAGTGTCTAAACTCTTCTCCATGGCTGGACCCCCAAATAATATTCCTTTACGTGCTAAGGGGTATCTAGAGAGTGGGATAGGTTTAATAACTACCCTAACCCTAACGCATACCCTAACCCTAACCCCTACCCTAACCCTAACACGTACCCTAATCTTAACCCGTATCCTAAACGGAGCCCTAACCCTAACACTAACCCAAACCCTAACCCTAACCCATACCCTACGCCATACCCGAACCCCTCCCCGAACCCATACCCTAAGCCGTGCCCTAAGCCTAACCCTAAGCCTAACCCTAACACTAGGCTACCCTTGCCTGCCTCTGCCTCCAATAGATTTCCTAAGCACTAGTGGTTTAAGGAACAGCTTAAAAAGAGAATCCTAATGTGATTTCTTTATAATGTGTGTGTTCCTTATATTATCTTAGTGTCTAAACTCTTCTCCATGGCTGCACCCCCAAATAATATGCCTTTACGTCCTAAGGGGTATCTAGAGAGTGGGATAGGTTTAATAACTACCCTAACCCTAACGCGTACACAAACCCTAACCCCTACGCTAACACTAACTCGTACCCTAATCCTAACCCGTATCCTAAACCGAGCCCTAACCCTAACACTAACCCTAACGCTAACCCTAACCCATACCCTACGCCGTACCCAAAGTCCTCCTGGAACACGTAAACTAAGCCGTACCCTAAGCCTAACCCTAAGCCTAACCATAACCCTAGGCTACCCTTGACTGCTTCTGCCTCCAATAGATTTCCTAAGCACTAGTGTTTTAAGGAACAGCTTAAAAAGAGAATCCTAATGTGATTTCTTTATAATGGGTGTGTTCCTTATCTTATCCTAGTGTCTAAACTCTTCTCCATGGCTGGACCCCCAAATAATATTCCTTTACGTGCTAAGGGGTATCTAGAGAGTGGGAAAGGTTTAATAACTACCCTAACACTAACACGTACCCTAACCCTAACACCTACCCTAACCCTAACACGTGCCCTAAACCTAAACCGTAAACTAAACCAAGCCCTAACCATAACACTAACCCTAACCCTAACCCTAACCCATACCCTACGCCGTACCAAATGTCCTCCTCGAACACGTACCCTAAGCCGAACCCTAAGCCTAAACCTAAGCCTAACCCTAACCCTAGGCTACCCTTGACTGCTTCTGCCTCCAATAGATTTCCTAAGCACTAGTGTTTTAAAGAACAGCTTAAAAAGAGAATCCTAATGTGATTTCTTTATAATGGGTGTGTTCCTTATATTATCTTAGTGTCTAAATTCTTCTCCATGGCTGCACCCCCAAATAATATTCCTTTACGTGCTAAGGGGTATCTAGAGAGTGGGATAGGTTTAATAACTACCCTAACCCTAACGCGTACCCAAACCCTAAACCCTACCCTAACACTAACACGTACCCTAATCCTAAACCGTATCCTAAACCGAACCCTAACCCTAACACTAACCCTAACCATAACCCTAACCCATACCCTACGCCGTACCCAAAGTCCTCCTCGAACACATACCCTAAGCCGTACCCTAAGCCTAACCATAACCCTAGGCTACCCTTGACTGCTTCTGCCTCCAATAGATTTCCTAAGCACTAGTGTTTTAAGGAACAGCTTAAAAATAGAATCCTAATGTGATTTCTTTATAATGTGTGTGTTCCTTATCTTATCCTAGTGTCTCAACTCTTCTCCATGGCTGGACCTCCAAATAATATTCCTTTATGTGCTAAGGGGTATCTAGAGAGTGGGATAGGTTTAATAACTACCTTAACCCTAACGCGTACCCTAACCCTAACCCCTACCCTAACCCTAACACGTACCCTAATCCTAACCAATACCCTAAACCGAGCCCTAACCCTAACACTAACCCTAACCCTAATCCTAACCCATACCCTATGGCGCACACGAAGCCCTCCCCGAACCCGTACCCTA
Organism: Balaenoptera physalus; assembly: GCF_965194825.1. Lineage (NCBI taxonomy): Eukaryota > Metazoa > Chordata > Mammalia > Artiodactyla > Balaenopteridae > Balaenoptera > Balaenoptera physalus. The sequence continues at coordinate 113,497 of NW_028125219.1, forward strand.
AGCCTAACCCTAAGCCTAACCCTAACCCTAGGCTACCCTTGACTGCTTCTGCCTCCAATAGATTTCCTAAGCACTAGTGTTTTAAGGAACAGCTTAAAAAGAGAATCCTAATGTGATTTCTTTATAATGGGTGTGTTCCTTATCTTATCCTAGTGTCTAAACTCTTCTCCATGGCTGGACCCCCAAATAATATTCCTTTACGTGCTAAGGGGTATCTAGAGAGTGGGATAGGTTTAATAACTACCCTAACCCTAACACGTACCCTAACCCTAACCCCTACCCTAACCCTAACACGTGCCCTAAACCTAAACCGTACCCTAAACCAAGCCCTAACCCTAACACTAACCCTAACCCTAACCCTAACCCATGCCCTACGCCGTACCCGAAGCCCTCCCCGAACCCGTACCCTAAGCAGTACCCTAAGCCTAACCCTAAGCCTAACCCTAACCCTAGGCTACCCTTGACTGCTTCTGCCTCCAATAGATTTCCTAAGCACTAGTGGTTTAAGGAACAGCTTAAAAAGAGAATCCTAATGTGATTTCTTTATAATGGGTGTGTTCCTTATATTATCTTAGTGTCTAAACTCTTCTCCATGGCTGCACCCCCAAATAATATTCCTTTACGTCCTAAGGGGTATCTAGAGAGTGGGATAGGTTTAATAACTACCCTAACCCTAATGCGTACACAAACCCTAACCCCTACCCTAACACTAACTCGTACCCTAATCCTAACCCGTATCCTAAACCGAGCACTAACCCTAACACTAACCCAAACCCTAACCCTAACCCATACCCTACGCCATACCCGAACCCCTCCCCGAACCCATACCCTAAGCCGTACCCTAAGCCTAACCCTAAGCCTAACCCTAACACTAGGCTACCCTTGCCTGCCTCTGCCTCCAATAGATTTCCTAAGCACTAGTGGTTTAAGGAACAGCTTAAAAAGAGAATCCTAATGTGATTTCTTTATAATGTGTGTGTTCCTTATATTATCTTAGTGTCTAAACTCTTCTCCATGGCTGCACCCCCAAATAATATGCCTTTACGTCCTAAGGGGTATCTAGAGAGTGGGATAGGTTTAATAACTACCCTAACCCTAACGCGTACACAAACCCTAACCCCTACCCTAACACTAACTCGTACCCTAATCCTAACCCGTATCCTAAACCGAGCCCTAACCCTAACACTAACCCTAACGCTAACCCTAACCCATACCGTACGCCGTACCAAATGTCCTCCTCGAACTCGTACCCTAAGCCGTACCCTAAGCCTAACCCTAAGCCTAACCCTAACCCTAGGCTACCCTTGACTGCTTCTGCCTCCAATAGATTTCCTAAGCACTAGTGTTTTAAGGAACAGCTTAAAAAGAGAATCCTAATGTGATTTCTTTATAATGGGTGTGTTCCTTATATTATCTTAGTGTCTAAATTCTTCTCCATGGCTGCACCCCCAAATAATATTCCTTTACGTGCTAAGGGGTATCTAGAGAGTGGGATAGGTTTAATAACTACCCTAAACCTAACGCGTACCCAAACCCTAACCCCTACCCTAACACTAACACGTACCCTAATCCTAAACCGTATCCTAAACCGAACCCTAACCCTAACACTAACCCTAACCCTAACCCTAACCCATACCCTACGCCGTACCCAAAGTCCTCCTGGAACACGTAAACTAAGCCGTACCCTAAGCCTAACCCTAAGCCTAACCATAACCCTAGGCTACCCTTGACTGCTTCTGCCTCCAATAGATTTCCTAAGCACTAGTGTTTTAAGGAACAGCTTAAAAAGAGAATCCTAATGTGATTTCTTTATAATGGGTGTGTTCCTTATCTTATCCTAGTGTCTAAACTCTTCTCCATGGCTGGACCCCCAAATAATATTCCTTTACGTGCTAAGGGGTATCTAGAGAGTGGGATAGGTTTAATAACTACCCTAACCCTAACACGTACCCTAACCCTAACCCCTACCCTAACCCTAACACGTGCCCTAAACCTAAACCGTACCCTAAACCAAGCCCTAACCCTAACACTAACCCTAACCCTAACCCTAAGCCATGCCCTACGCCGTACCCGAAGCCCTCCCCGAACCCGTACCCTAAGCAGTACCCTAAGCCTAACCCTAAGCCTAACCCTAACCCTAGGCTACCCTTGACTGTTTCTGCCTCCAATAGATTTCCTAAGCACTAGTGTTTTAAGGAACAGCTTAAAAAGAGAATCCTAATGTGATTTCATTATAATGGGTGTGTTCCTTATCTTATCCTAGTGTCTAAACTCTTCTCCATGGCTGGACCCCCAAATAATATTCCTTTACGTGCTAAGGGGTATCTAGAGAGTGGGATAGGTTTAATAACTACCCTAACCCTAACGCATACCCTAACCCTAACCCCTACCCTAACCCTAACACGTACCCTAATCTTAACCCGTATCCTAAACGGAGCCCTAACCCTAACACTAACCCAAACCCTAACCCTAACCCATACCCTACGCCATACCCGAACCCCTCCCCGAACCCATACCCTAAGCCGTGCCCTAAGCCTAACCCTAAGCCTAACCCTAACACTAGGCTACCCTTGCCTGCCTCTGCCTCCAATAGATTTCCTAAGCACTAGTGGTTTAAGGAACAGCTTAAAAAGAGAATCCTAATGTGATTTCTTTATAATGTGTGTGTTCCTTATATTATCTTAGTGTCTAAACTCTTCTCCATGGCTGCACCCCCAAATAATATGCCTTTACGTCCTAAGGGGTATCTAGAGAGTGGGATAGGTTTAATAACTACCCTAACCCTAACGCGTACACAAACCCTAACCCCTACGCTAACACTAACTCGTACCCTAATCCTAACCCGTATCCTAAACCGAGCCCTAACCCTAACACTAACCCTAACGCTAACCCTAACCCATACCCTACGCCGTACCCAAAGTCCTCCTGGAACACGTAAACTAAGCCGTACCCTAAGCCTAACCCTAAGCCTAACCATAACCCTAGGCTACCCTTGAATGCTTCTGCCTCCAATAGATTTCCTAAGCACTAGTGTTTTAAGGAACAGCTTAAAAAGAGAATCCTAATGTGATTTCTTTATAATGGGTGTGTTCCTTATCTTATCCTAGTGTCTAAACTCTTCTCCATGGCTGGACCCCCAAATAATATTCCTTTACGTGCTAAGGGGTATCTAGAGAGTGGGAAAGGTTTAATAACTACCCTAACACTAACACGTACCCTAACCCTAACACCTACCCTAACCCTAACACGTGCCCTAAACCTAAACCGTAAACTAAACCAAGCCCTAACCATAACACTAACCCTAACCCTAACCCTAACCCATACCCTACGCCGTACCAAATGTCCTCCTCGAACACGTACCCTAAGCCGAACCCTAAGCCTAAACCTAAGCCTAACCCTAACCCTAGGCTACCCTTGACTGCTTCTGCCTCCAATAGATTTCCTAAGCACTAGTGTTTTAAAGAACAGCTTAAAAAGAGAATCCTAATGTGATTTCTTTATAATGGGTGTGTTCCTTATATTATCTTAGTGTCTAAATTCTTCTCCATGGCTGCACCCCCAAATAATATTCCTTTACGTGCTAAGGGGTATCTAGAGAGTGGGATAGGTTTAATAACTACCCTAACCCTAACGCGTACCCAAACCCTAAACCCTACCCTAACACTAACACGTACCCTAATCCTAAACCGTATCCTAAACCGAACCCTAACCCTAACACTAACCCTAACCATAACCCTAACCCATACCCTACGCCGTACCCAAAGTCCTCCTCGAACACATACCCTAAGCCGTACCCTAAGCCTAACCATAACCCTAGGCTACCCTTGACTGCTTCTGCCTCCAATAGATTTCCTAAGCACTAGTGTTTTAAGGAACAGCTTAAAAATAGAATCCTAATGTGATTTCTTTATAATGTGTGTGTTCCTTATCTTATCCTAGTGTCTCAACTCTTCTCCATGGCTGGACCTCCAAATAATATTCCTTTATGTGCTAAGGGGTATCTAGAGAGTGGGATAGGTTTAATAACTACCTTAACCCTAACGCGTACCCTAACCCTAACCCCTACCCTAACCCTAACACGTACCCTAATCCTAACCAATACCCTAAACCGAGCCCTAACCCTAACACTAACCCTAACCCTAATCCTAACCCATACCCTATGGCGCACACGAAGCCCTCCCCGAACCCGTACCCTAAGCCTAACCCTAAGCCTAACCCTAACCCTAGGCTACCCTTGACTGCTTCTGCCTCCAATAGATTTCCTAAGCACTAGTGTTTTAAGGAACAGCTTAAAAAGAGAATCCTAATGTGATTTCTTTATAATGGGTGTGTTCCTTATCTTATCCTAGTGTCTAAACTCTTCTCCATGGCTGGACCCCCAAATAATATTCCTTTACGTGCTAAGGGGTATCTAGAGAGTGGGATAGGTTTAATAACTACCCTAACCCTAACACGTACCCTAACCCTAACCCCTACCCTAACCCTAACACGTGCCCTAAACCTAAACCGTACCCTAAACCAAGCCCTAACCCTAACACTAACCCTAACCCTAACCCTAACCCATGCCCTACGCCGTACCCGAAGCCCTCCCCGAACCCGTACCCTAAGCAGTACCCTAAGCCTAACCCTAAGCCTAACCCTAACCCTAGGCTACCCTTGACTGCTTCTGCCTCCAATAGATTTCCTAAGCACTAGTGGTTTAAGGAACAGCTTAAAAAGAGAATCCTAATGTGATTTCTTTATAATGGGTGTGTTCCTTATATTATCTTAGTGTCTAAACTCTTCTCCATGGCTGCACCCCCAAATAATATTCCTTTACGTCCTAAGGGGTATCTAGAGAGTGGGATAGGTTTAATAACTACCCTAACCCTAATGCGTACACAAACCCTAACCCCTACCCTAACACTAACTCGTACCCTAATCCTAACCCGTATCCTAAACCGAGCACTAACCCTAACACTAACCCAAACCCTAACCCTAACCCATACCCTACGCCATACCCGAACCCCTCCCCGAACCCATACCCTAAGCCGTACCCTAAGCCTAACCCTAAGCCTAACCCTAACACTAGGCTACCCTTGCCTGCCTCTGCCTCCAATAGATTTCCTAAGCACTAGTGGTTTAAGGAACAGCTTAAAAAGAGAATCCTAATGTGATTTCTTTATAATGTGTGTGTTCCTTATATTATCTTAGTGTCTAAACTCTTCTCCATGGCTGCACCCCCAAATAATATGCCTTTACGTCCTAAGGGGTATCTAGAGAGTGGGATAGGTTTAATAACTACCCTAACCCTAACGCGTACACAAACCCTAACCCCTACCCTAACACTAACTCGTACCCTAATCCTAACCCGTATCCTAAACCGAGCCCTAACCCTAACACTAACCCTAACGCTAACCCTAACCCATACCGTACGCCGTACCAAATGTCCTCCTCGAACTCGTACCCTAAGCCGTACCCTAAGCCTAACCCTAAGCCTAACCCTAACCCTAGGCTACCCTTGACTGCTTCTGCCTCCAATAGATTTCCTAAGCACTAGTGTTTTAAGGAACAGCTTAAAAAGAGAATCCTAATGTGATTTCTTTATAATGGGTGTGTTCCTTATATTATCTTAGTGTCTAAATTCTTCTCCATGGCTGCACCCCCAAATAATATTCCTTTACGTGCTAAGGGGTATCTAGAGAGTGGGATAGGTTTAATAACTACCCTAAACCTAACGCGTACCCAAACCCTAACCCCTACCCTAACACTAACACGTACCCTAATCCTAAACCGTATCCTAAACCGAACCCTAACCCTAACACTAACCCTAACCCTAACCCTAACCCATACCCTACGCCGTACCCAAAGTCCTCCTGGAACACGTAAACTAAGCCGTACCCTAAGCCTAACCCTAAGCCTAACCATAACCCTAGGCTACCCTTGACTGCTTCTGCCTCCAATAGATTTCCTAAGCACTAGTGTTTTAAGGAACAGCTTAAAAAGAGAATCCTAATGTGATTTCTTTATAATGGGTGTGTTCCTTATCTTATCCTAGTGTCTAAACTCTTCTCCATGGCTGGACCCCCAAATAATATTCCTTTACGTGCTAAGGGGTATCTAGAGAGTGGGATAGGTTTAATAACTACCCTAACACTAACACGTACCCTAACCCTAACACCTACCCTAACCCTAACACGTGCCTTAAACCTAAACCGTAAACTAAACCAAGCCCTAACCATAACACTAACCCTAACCCTAACCCTAACCCATACCCGACGCCGTACCAAATGTCCTCCTCGAACACGTACCCTAAGCCGAACCCTAAGCCTAAACCTAAGCCTAACCCTAACCCTAGGCTACCCTTGACTGCTTCTGCCTCCAATAGATTTCCTAAGCACTAGTGTTTTAAAGAACAGCTTAAAAAGAGAATCCTAATGTGATTTCTTTATAATGGGTGTGTTCCTTATCTTATCCTAGTGTCTAAACTCTTCTCCATGGCTGGACCCCCAAATAATATTCCTTTACGTGCTAAGGGGTATCTAGAGAGTGGGATAGGTTTAATAACTACCCTAACACTAACACGTACCCTAACCCTAACACCTACCCTAACCCTAACACGTGCCCTAAACCTAAACCGTACCCTAAACCAAGCCCTAACCCTAACACTAACCCTAACCCTAACCCTAACCCATACCCTACGCCGTACCCGAAGCCCTCCCCGAACCCGTACCCTAAGCCGTACCCGTAGCCTAAGCCTAAGCCTAACCTTAACACTAGGCTACCCTTGACTGCTTCTGCCTCCAATAGATTTCCTAAGCACTAGTGTTTTAAGCAACAGCTTAAAAAGAGAATCCTAATGAGATTTCTTTATAAAGGGTGTGTTCCTTATCTTAGCCTAGTGTCTAAACTCTTCTCCATGGCTGGACTCCCAAATATTATTCCTTTACATGCTAAGGGGTATCTAGAGAGTGGGATAGGTTTAATAACTACCCTAACCCTAATGCGTACCCTAACCCTAACCCCTACCCTAACCCTAACACGTACCCTAATCCTAAGCCGTACACTAAACCGAGCCCTAACACTAACACTAACCCTAACCCTAACCCTAACCCATACCCTACGCCATACCCGAAGCCCTCGCCGAACACGTACCCTAAGCCCTATCCTAAGCCTAACCCTAAGCCTAACCCTAACCCTAGGCCACCCTTGACTGCTTCTGCCTCCAATAGATTTCCTAAGCACTAGTGTTTTAAGGAACAGCTTAAAAATAGAATCCTAATGTGATTTCTTTATAATGTGTGTGTTCCTTATCTTATCCTAGTGTCTCAACTCTTCTCCATGGCTGGACCTCCAAATAATATTCCTTTATGTGCTAAGGGGTATCTAGAGAGTGGGATAGGTTTAATAACTACCTTAACCCTAACGCGTACCCTAACCCTAACCCCTACCCTAACCCTAACACGTACCCTAATCCTAACCAGTACCCTAAACCGAGCCCTAACCCTAACACTAACCCTAACCCTAACCCTAACCCATACCCTATGGCGCACACGAAGCCCTCCCCGAACCCGTACCCTAAGCCTAACCCTAAGCCTAACCCTAACCCTAGGCTACCCTTGACTGCTTCTGCCTCCAATAGATTTCCTAAGCACTAGTGTTTTAAGGAACAGCATAAAAAGAGAATCCTAATGTGATTTCTTTATAATGGGTGTGTTCCTTATCTTATCCTAGTGTCTAAACTCTTCTCCATGGCTGGACCCCCAAATAATATTCCTTTACGTGCTAAGGGGTATCTAGAGAGTGGGATAGGTTTAATAACTACCCTAACCCTAAAACGTACCCTAACCCTAACCCCTACCCTAACCCTAACACGTACCCTAATCCTAAACCGTTCCCTAAACCGAGCGCTAACCCTAACACTAACCCTAACCCTTACCCTAACCCATACACTACGCCGTACCTGAAGCCCTCCCCGTACCCGTACCCTAAGCAGTACCCTAAGCCTAACCCTAAGCCTAACCCTAACCCTAGGCTACCCTTGACTGCTTCTGCCTCCAATAGATTTCCTAAGCACTAGTGTTTTAAGGAACAGCTTAAAAAGAGAATCCTAATGTGATTTCATTATAATGGGTGTGTTCCTTATCTTATCCTAGTGTCTAAACTCTTCTCCATGGCTGGACCCCCAAATAATATTCCTTTACGTGCTAAGGGGTATCTAGAGAGTGGGATAGGTTTAATAACTACCCTAACACTAACGCGTACCCTAACCCTAACCCCTACCCTAACCCTAACACGTACCCTAATCCTAACCCGTATCCTAAACCGAACCCTAACCCTAACACTAACCCTAACCCAAACCCTAACCCATACCGTACGCCGTACCAAAAGTCCTCCTCGAACACGTACCCTAAGCCGTACCCTAAGCCTAACCCTAAGCCTAACCCTAACCCTAGGCTACCCTTGACTGCTTCTGCCTCCAATAGATTTCCTAAGCACTAGTGTTTTAAGGAACAGCTTAAAAAGAGAATCCTAATGTGATTTCTTTATAATGGGTGTGTTCCTTATCTTATCCTAGTGTCTAAACTCTTCTCCATGGCTGGACCCCCAAATAATATTCCTTTACGTGCTAAGGGGTATCTAGAGAGTGGGATAGGTTTAATAACTACCCTAACCCTAACAGGTACCCTAACCCTAACCCCTACCCTAACCCTAACACGTGCCCTAAACCTAAACCGTACCCTAAACCAAGCCCTAACCCTAACACTAACCCTAACCCTAACCCTAAGCCATGCCCTACGCCGTACCCGAAGCCCTCCCTGAACCCGTACCCTAAGCAGTACCCTAAGCCTAACCCTAAGCCTAACCCTAACCCTAGGCTACCCTTGACTGTTTCTGCCTCCAATAGATTTCCTAAGCACTAGTGTTTTAAGGAACAGCTTAAAAAGAGAATCCTAATGTGATTTCATTATAATGGGTGTGTTCCTTATCTTATCCTAGTGTCTAAACTCTTCTCCATGGCTGGACCCCCAAATAATATTCCTTTACGTGCTAAGGGGTATCTAGAGAGTGGGATAGGTTTAATAACTACCCTAACCCTAACGCATACCCTAACCCTAACCCCTACCCTAACCCTAACACGTACCCTAATCTTAACCCGTATCCTAAACGGAGCCCTAACCCTAACACTAACCCAAACCCTAACCCTAACCCATACCCTACGCCATACCCGAACCCCTCCCCGAACCCATACCCTAAGCCGTACCCTAAGCCTAACCCTAAGCCTAACCCTAACACTAGGCTACCCTTGCCTGCCTCTGCCTCCAATAGATTTCCTAAGCACTAGTGGTTTAAGGAACAGCTTAAAAAGAGAATCCTAATGTGATTTCTTTATAATGTGTGTGTTCCTTATATTATCTTAGTGTCTAAACTCTTCTCCATGGCTGCACCCCCAAATAATATGCCTTTACGTCCTAAGGGGTATCTAGAGAGTGGGATAGGTTTAATAACTACCCTAACCCTAACGCGTACACAAACCCTAACCCCTACGCTAACACTAACTCGTACCCTAATCCTAACCCGTATCCTAAACCGAGCCCTAACCCTAACACTAACCCTAACGCTAACCCTAACCCATACCGTACGCCGTACCAAATGTCCTCCTCGAACACGTACCCTAAGCCGTATCCTAAGCCTAACCCTAAGCCTAACCCTAACCCTAGGCCACCCTTGACTGCTTCTGCCTCCAATAGATTTCCTAAGCACTAGTTGTTTAAGGAACAGCTTAAAAATAGAATCCTAATGTGATTTCTTTATAATGGGTGTGTTCCTTATATTATCTTAGTGTCTAAATTCTTCTCCATGGCTGCACCCCCAAATAATATTCCTTTACGTGCTAAGGGGTATCTAGAGAGTGGGATAGGTTTAATAACTACCCTAACCCTAACGCGTACCCAAACCCTAACCCCTACTCTAACACTAACACGTACCCTAATCCTAAACCGTATCCTAAACCGAACCCTAACCCTAACACTAACCCTAACCCTAACCCTAACCCATACCCTACGCCGTACCCAAAGTCCTCCTCGAACACGTACCCTAAGCCGTACCCTAAGCCTAACCCTAAGCCTAACCATAACCCTAGGCTACCCTTGACTGCTTCTGCCTCCAATAGATTTCCTAAGCACTAGTGTTTTAAGGAACAGCTTAAAAAGAGAATCCTAATGTGATTTCTTTATAATGGGTGTGTTCCTTATCTTATCCTAGTGTCTAAACTCTTCTCCATGGCTGGACCCCCAAATAATATTCCTTTACGTGCTAAGGGGTATCTAGAGAGTGGGATAGGTTTAATAACTACCCTAACACTAACACGTACCCTAACCCTAACACCTACCCTAACCCTAACACGTGCCCTAAACCTAAACCGTACCCTAAACCAAGCCCTAACCCTAACACTAACCCTAACCCTAACCCTAACCCATACCCTACGCCGTACCCGAAGCCCTCCCCGAACCCGTACCCTAAGCCGTACCCGTAGCCTAAGCCTAAGCCTAACCTTAACAGTAGGCTACCCTTGACTGCTTCTGCCTCCAATAGATTTCCTAAGCACTAGTGTTTTAAGCAACAGCTTAAAAAGAGAATCCTAATGTGATTTCTTTATAAAGGGTGTGTTCCTTATCTTAGCCTAGTGTCTAAACTCTTCTCCATGGCTGGACCCCCAAATAATATTCCTTTACATGCTAAGGGGTATCTAGAGAGTGGGTTAGGTTTAATAACTACCCTAACCCTAATGCGTACCCTAACCCTAACCCCTACCCTAACCCTAACACGTACCCTAATCCTAAACCGTACACTAAACCGAGCCCTAACCCTAACACTAACCCTAACCCTAACCCTAACCCATACCCTACGCCATACCCGAAGCCCTCGCCGAACACGTACCCTAAGCCGTATCCTAAGCCTAACCCTAAGCCTAACCCTAACCCTAGGCCACCCTTGACTGCTTCTGCCTCAAATAGATTTCCTAAGCACTAGTGTTTTAAGGAACAGCTTAAAAATAGAATCCTAATGTGATTTCTTTATAATGGGTGTGTTCCTTATATTATCTTAGTGTCTAAATTCTTCTCCATGGCTGCACCCCCAAATAATATTCCTTTACGTGCTAAGGGGTATCTAGAGAGTGGGATAGGTTTAATAACTACCCTAACCCTAACGCGTACCCAAACCCTAAACCCTACCCTAACACTAACACGTACCCTAATCCTAAACCGTATCCTAAACCGAACCCTAACCCTAACACTAACCCTAACCCTAACCCTAACCCATACCCTACGCCGTACCCAAAGTCCTCCTCGAACACATACCCAAAGCCGTACCCTAAGCCTAACCCTAAGCCTAACCATAACCCTAGGCTACCCTTGACTGCTTCTGCCTCCAATAGATTTCCTAAGCACTAGTGTTTTAAGGAACAGCTTAAAAAGAGAATCCTAATGTGATTTCTTTATAATGGGTGTGTTCCTTATCTTATCCTAGTGTCTAAACTCTTCTCCATGGCTGGACCCCCAAATAATATTCCTTTACGTGCTAAGGGGTATCTAGAGAGTGGGATAGGTTTAATAAATACCCTAACCCTGACACGTACCCTAACCCTAACCCCTACCCTAACCCTAACACGTACCCTAAACCTAAACCGTACCCTAAACCAAGCCCTAACCCTAACACTAACACTAACCCTAACCCTAACCCATACCCTACGCCGTACCCGAAGCTCTCCCCGAACCCGTACCCTGAGCCGTATCCTAAGCCTAACCCTAAGCCTAACCCTAACCCTAGGCCACCCTTGACTGCTTCTGCCTCCAATAGATTTCCTAAGCACTAGTGTTTTAAGGAACAGCTTAAAAATAGAATCCTAATGTGATTTCTTTATAATGTGTGTGTTCCTTATCTTATCCTAGTGTCTCAACTCTTCTCCATGGCTGGACCTCCAAATAATATTCCTTTATGTGCTAAGGGGTATCTAGAGAGTGGGATAGGTTTAATAACTACCTTAACCCTAACGCGTACCCTAACCCTAACCCCTACCCTAACCCTAACACGTACCCTAATCCTAACCAATACCCTAAACCGAGCCCTAACCCTAACACTAACCCTAACCCTAACCCTAACCCATACCCTATGGCGCACACGAAGCCCTCCCCGAACCCGTACCCTAAGCCTAACCCTAAGCCTAACCCTAACCCTAGGCTACCCTTGACTGCTTCTGCCTCCAATAGATTTCCTAAGCACTAGTGTTTTAAGGAACAGCATAAAAAGAGAATCCTAATGTGATTTCTTTATAATGGGTGTGTTCCTTATCTTATCCTAGTGTCTAAACTCTTCTCCATGGCTGGACCCCCAAATAATATTCCTTTACGTGCTAAGGGGTATCTAGAGAGTGGGATAGGTTTAATAACTACCCTAACCCTAAAACGTACCCTAACCCTAACCCCTACCCAAACCCTAACACGTACCCTAATCCTAAACCGTTCCCTAAACCGAGCCCTAACCCTAACACTAACCCTAACGCTTACCCTAACCCATACACTACGCCGTACCTGAAGCCCTCCCCGAACCCGTACCCTAAGCAGTACCCTAAGCCTAACCCTAAGCCTAACCCTAACCCTAGTCTACCCTTGACTGCTTCTGCCTCCAATAGATTTCCTAAGCACTAGTGTTTTAAGGAACAGCTTAAAAAGAGAATCCTAATGTGATTTCATTATAATGGGTGTGTTCCTTATCTTATCCTAGTGTCTAAACTCTTCTCCATGGCTGGACCCCCAAATAATATTCCTTTACGTGCTAAGGGGTATCTAGAGAGTGGGATAGGTTTAATAACTACCCTAACACTAACGCGTACCCTAACCCTAACCCCTACCCTAACCCTAACACGTACCCTAATCCTAACCCATATCCTAAACCGAACCCTAACCCTAACACTAACCCTAACCCAAACCCTAACCCATACCGTACGCCGTACCAAAAGTCCTCCTCGAACACGTACCCTAAGCCGTACCCTAAGCCTAACCCTAAGCCTAACCCTAACCCTAGACTACTCTTGACTGCTTCTGCCTCCAATAGATTTCCTAAGCACTAGTGTTTTAAGGAACAGCTTAAAAAGAGAATCCTAATGTGATTTCTTTATAATGGGTGTGTTCCTTATCTTATCCTAGTGTCTAAACTCTTCTCCATGGCTGGACCCCCAAATAATATTCCTTTACGTGCTAAGGGGTATCTAGAGAGTGGGATAGGTTTAATAACTACCCTAACCCTAACACGTACCCTAACCCTAACCCCTACCCTAACCCTAACACGTGCCCTAAACCTAAACCGTACCCTAAACCAAGCCCTAACCCTAACACTAACCCTAACCCTAACCCTAACCCATGCCCTACGCCGTACCCGAAGCCCTCCCCGAACCCGTACCCTAAGCAGTACCCTAAGCCTAACCCTAAGCCTAACCCTAACCCTAGGCTACCCTTGACTGCTTCTGCCTCCAATAGATTTCCTAAGCACTAGTGTTTTAAGGAACAGCTTAAAAAGAGAATCCTAATGTGATTTCATTATAATGGGTGTGTTCCTTATCTTATCCTAGTGTCTAAACTCTTCTCCATGGCTGGACCCCCAAATAATATTCCTTTACGTGCTACGGGGTATCTAGAGAGTGGGATAGGTTTAATAACTACCCTAACCCTAACGCGTACCCTAACCTTAACCCCTACCCTAACCCTAACACGTACCCTAATCCTAACCCGTATCCTAAACGGAGCCCTAACCCTAACATTAACCCAAACCCTAACGCTAACCCATACCCTACGCCATACCCGAACCCCTCCCCGAACCCATACCCTAAGCCGTACCCTAAGCCTAAACCTAAGCCTAACCCTAACCCTAGGCTACCCTTGCCTGCCTCTGCCTCCAATAGATTTCCTAAGCACTAGTGGTTTAAGGAACAGCTTAAAAAGAGAATCCTAATGTGATTTCTTTATAATGTGTGTGTTCCTTATATTATCTTAGTGTCTAAACTCTTCTCCATGGCTGCACCCCCAAATAATATTCCTTTACGTCCTAAGGGGTATCTAGAGAGTGGGATAGGTTTAATAACTACCCTAAACCTAACGCGTACACAAACCCTAACCCCTACCCTAACACTAACTCGTACCCTAATCCTAACCCGTATCCTAAACCGAGCCCTAACCCTAACACTAACCCTAACCCTAACCCTAACCCATACCGTACGCCGTACCAAATGTCCTCCTCGAACACGTACCCTAAGCCGTACCCTAACCCTAACCCTAACCCTAACACTAACACTAACCCTAACCCTAACCCTAACCCATACCCTACGCCATACCCGAAGCCCTCGCCGAACACGTACCCTAAGCCGTATCCTAAGCCTAACCCTAAGCCTAACCCTAACCCTAGGCCACCCTTGACTGCTTCTGCCTCCAATAGATTTCCTAAGCACTAGTGTTTTAAGGAACAGCTTAAAAATAGAATCCTAATGTGATTTCTTTATAATGGGTGTGTTCCTTATATTATCTTAGTGTCTACATTCTTCTCCATGGCTGCACCCCCAAATAATATTCCTTTACCTGCTAAGGGGTATCTAGAGAGTGGGATAGGTTTAATAACTACCCTAACCCTAACGCGTACCAAAACCCTAACCCCTACCCTAACACTAAATCGTACCATAATCCTAAACCGTATCCTAAACCGAGCCCTAACCCTAACACTAACCCTAACCCTAACCCTAACCCATACCCTACGCCGTACCCAAAGTCCTCCTCGAACACGTACCCTAAGCCGTACCCTAAGCCTAACCCTAAGCCTAACCCTAACCCTAGGCTACCCTTGACTGCTTCTGCCTCCAATAGATTTCCTAAGCACTAGTGTTTTAAGGAACAGCTTAAAAAGAGAATCCTAATGTGATTTCTTTATAATGGGTGTGTTCCTTATCTTATCCTAGTGTCTAAACTCTTCTCCATGGCTGGACCCCCAAATAATATTCCTTTACGTGCTAAGGGGTATCTAGAGAGTGGGATAGGTTTAATAACTACCCTAACCATAACACGTACCCTAACCCTAACCCCTACCTTAACCCTAACACGTGCCCTAAACCTAAACCGTACCCTAAACCAAGCCCTAACCCTAACACTAACCCTAACCCTAACCCTAACCCATACCCTATGCCGTACTCGAAGCCCTCCCCGAACCCGTACCCTAAGCCGTACCCTTAGCCTAACCCTAAGCCTAAACCTAACACTAGGCTACCCTTGACTGCTTCTGCCTCCAATAGATTTCCTAAGCACTAGTGTTTTAAGGAACAGCTTAAAAAGAGAATCCTAATGTGATTTCTTTATAAAGGGTGTGTTCCTTATCTTAGCCTAGTGTCTAAACTCTTCTCCATGCCTGGACCCCCAAATAATATTCCTTTACGTGCTAAGGGGTATCTAGAGAGTGGGATAGGTTTAATAACTACCCTAACCCTAATGCATACCCTAACCCTAACCCCTACCCTAACCCTAACACGTACCCTAATCCTAACCCATACACTAAACCGAGCCCTAATACTAACACTAACCCTAACCCTAACCCTAACCCATACCCTACGCCATACCCGAAGCTCTCGCCGAACACGTACCCTAAGCCGTATCCTAAGCCTAACCCTAAGCCGAACCCTAACCCTAGGCCACCCTTGACTGCTTCTGCCTCCAATAGATTTCCTAAGCACTAGTGTTTTAAGGAACAGCTTAAAAAGAGAATCCTAATGTGATTTCTTTATAATGTGTGTGTTCCTTATCTTATCCTAGTGTCTAAACTCTTCTCCATGGCTGGACCTCCAAATAATATTCCTTTACGTGTTAAGGGGTATCTAGACAGTGGGATAGGTTTAATACCTACCCTAACCCTAACGCGTACCATAACCCTAACCCCTACCCTAACCCTAACACGTACCCTAATCCTATCCAATACCCTAAACCGAGCCCTAACCCTAACACTAACCCTAACCCTAACCCTAACCCATACCCTACGCCGCACCCGAAGCCCTCCCCGAACCCGTACCCTAAGCCGTACCCTAAGCCTAACCCTAAGCCTAACCCTAACCCTAGGCTACCCTTGACTGCTTCTGCCTCCAATAGATTTCCTAAATACTAGTGTTTTAAGGAACAGCATAAAAAGAGAATCCTAATGTGATTTCTTTATAATGGGTGTGTTCCTTATCTTATCCTAGTGTCTAAACTCTTCTCCATGGCTGGACCCCCAAATAATATTCCTTTACGTGCTAAGGGGTATCTAGAGAGTGGGATAGGTTTAATAACTACCGTAACCCTAACACGTACCCTAACCATAACCCCTACCCTAACCCTAACACGTGCCCTAAACCTAAACCGTACCCTAAACCAAGCCCTAACCCTAACACTAAACCTAACCCTAACCCTAACCCATACCCTACGCCGTACCCGAAGCCCTCCCCGAACCCGTACCCTAAGCCGTACCCTTAGCCTAACCCTAAGCCTAACCCTAACACTAGGCTACCCTTGACTGCTTCTGCCTCCAATAGATTTCCTAAGCACTAGTGTTTTAAGGAACAGCTTAAAAAGAGAATCCTAATGTGATTTCTTTATAAAGGGTGTGTTCCTTATCTTAGCCTAGTGTCTAAACTCTTCTCCATGGCTGGACCCCCAAATAATATTCCTTTACGTGCTAAGGGGTATCTAGAGAGTGGGATAGGTTTAATAACTACCCTAACCCTAACACGTACCCTAATCCTAACCAATACCCTAAACAGAGCCCTAACCCTAACCCTAACCCTAACCCTAACCCATACCCTATGCCGCACCCGAAGCCCTCACCGAACCCGTACCCTAAGCCGTACCCTAAGCCTAACCCTAAGCCTAACCCTAACCCTAGGCTACCCTTGACTGCTTCTGCCTCCAATAGATTTCCTAAGCACTAGTGTTTTAAGGAACAGCATAAAGAGAATCCTAATGTGATTTCTTTATAATGGGTGTGTTCCTTATCTTATCCTAGTGTCTAAACTCTTCTCCATGGCTGGACCCCCAAATAATATTCCTTTACGTGCTAAGGGGTATCTAGAGAGTGGGATAGGTTTAATAACTACCCTAACACTAAAACGTACCCTAACCCTAACACCTACCCTAACCTTAACACGTACCCTAATCCTAAACCGTTCCCTACACCGAGCCCTAACCCTAACACTAACCCTAACACTTACCCTAACCCATACACTACGCCGTACCTGAAGCCCTCCCCGAACCCGTACCCTAAGCAGTACCCTAAGCCTAACCCTAAGCCTAACCCTAACCATAGGCTACCCTTGACTGCTTCTGCCTCCAATAGATTTCCTAAGCACTAGTGTTTTAAGGAACAGCTTAAAAAGAGAATCCTAATGTGATTTCATTATAATGGGTGTGTTCCTTATCTTATCCTAGTGTCTAAACTCTTCTCCATGGCTGGACCCCCAAATAATATTCCTTTACGTGCTAAGGGGTATCTAGAGAGTGGGATAGGTTTAATAACTACCCTAACACTAACGCGTACCCTAACCCTAACCCCTACCCTAACCCTAACACGTACCCTAATCCTAACCGGTACCCTAAACGGAGCCCTAACCCTAACACTAACCCAAACCCTAACCCTAACCCATACCCTACGCCGTACCCAAAGTCCTCCTCGAACACGTACCCTAAGCCGTACCCTAAGCCTAACCCTAAGCCTAACCGTAACCCTAGGCTACCCTTGACTGCTTCTGCCTCCAATAGATTTCCTAAGCACTAGTGTTTTAAGGAACAGCTTAAAAAGAGAATCCTAATGTGATTTCTTTATAATGGGTGTGTTCCTTATCTTATCCTAGTGTCTAAACTCTTCTCCATGGCTGGACCCCCAAATAATATTCCTTTACGTGCTAAGGGGTATCTAGAGAGTGGGATAGGTTTAATAACTACCCTAACCCTAACACGTACCCTAACCCTAACCCCTACCCTAACCCTAACACGTGCCCTAAACCTAAACCGTACCCTAAACCAAGCCCTAACCCTAACACTAACCCTAACCCTAACCCTAACCCATACCCTACGCCGTACCCGAAGCCCTCCCCGAACCCGTACCCTAAGCCGTACCCTTAGCCTAACCCTAAGCCTAACCCTAACACTAGGCTACCCTTGACTGCTTCTGCCTCCAATAGATTTCCTAAGCACTAGTGTTTTAAGGAACAGCTTAAAAAGAGAATCCTAATGTGATTTCTTTATAAAGGGTGTGTTCCTTATCTTAGCCTAGTGTCTAAACTCTTCTCCATGGCTGGACCCCCAAATAATATTCCTTTACGTGCTAAGGGGTATCTAGAGAGTCGGATAGGATTAATAACTACCCTAACCCTAATGCGTACCCTAACCTTAACCCCTACCCTAACCCTAACACGTACCCTAATCCTAACCCATACACTAAACCGAGCCCTAACACTAACACTAACCCTAACCCTAACCCTAACCCATACCCTACGCCGCACCAGAAGCCCTCCCCGAACCCGTACCCTAAGCAGTACCCTAAGCCTAACCCTAAGCCTAACCGTAACCCTAGGCTACCCTTGACTGCTTCTGCCTCCAATAGATTTCCTAAGCACTAGTGTTTTAAGGAACAGCTTAAAAAGAGAATCCTAATGTGATTTCATTATAATGGGTGTGTTCCTTATCTTATCCTAGTGTCTAAACTCTTCTCCATGCCTGGACCCCAAAATAATATTCCTTTACATGCTAAGGGGTATCTAGAGAGTGGGATAGGTTTAATAACTACCCTAACACTAACGCGTACCCTAACCCTAACCCCTACCCTAACCCTAACACGTACCCTAATCCTAACCGGTACCCTAAACGGTGCCCTAACCCTAACACTAACCCAAACCCTAACCCTAACCCATACCCTACGCCGTACCCGAACCCCTCCCCGAACCCATACCCTAAGCCGTACCCTAAGCCTAACCCTAAGCCTAACTCTAACCCTAGGCTACCCTTGCCTGCCTCTTCCTCCAATAGATTTCCTAAGCACTAGTGGTTTAAGGAACAGCTTAAAAAGAGAATCCTAATGTGATTTCTTTATAATGTGTGTGTTCCTTATATTATCTTAGTGTCTAAACTCTCCTCCATGGCTGCACCCCCAAATAATATTCCTTTACGTGCTAAGGGGTATCTAGAGAGTGGGATAGGTTTAATAACTACCCTAACCCTAACGCGTACCCAAACCCTAACCCCTACCCTAACACTAACACGTACCCTAATCCTAAACCGTATCCTAAACCGAGCCCTAACCCTAACACTAACCCTAACCCTAACCCTAACCCATACCCTACGCCGTACCCAAAGTCCTCCTCGAACACGTACCCTAAGCCGTACCCTAAGCCTAACCCTAAGCCTAACCCTAACCCTAGGCTACCCTTGACTGCTTCTGCCTCCAATAGATTTCCTAAGCACTAGTGTTTTAAGGAACAGCTTAAAAAGAGAATCCTAATGTGATTTCTTTATAATGGGTGTGTTCCTTATCTTATCCTAGTGTCTAAACTCTTCTCCATGGCTGGACCCCCAAATAATATTCCTTTACCTGCTAAGGGGTATCTAGAGAGTGGGATAGGTTTAATAACTACCCTAACCCTAACACGTACCCTAACCCTAACCCCTACCTTAACCCTAACACGTGCCCTAAACCTAAACCGTAACCTAAACCAAGCCCAGCCCTAACACTAACCCTAACCCTAACCCAACCCATACCCTATGCCGTACTCGAAGCCCTCCCCGAACCCGTACCCTAAGCCGTACCCTTAGCCTAACCGTAAGCCTAACCCTAACACTAGGCTACCCTTGACTGCTTCTGCCTCCAATAGATTTCCGAAGCACTAGTGTTTTAAGGAACAGCTTAAAAAGAGAATCCTAATGTGATTTCTTTATAAAGGGTGTGTTCCTTATCTTAGCCTAGTGTCTAAACTCTTCTCCATGGCTGGACCCCCAAATAATATTCCTTTACGTGCTAAGGGGTATCTAGAGAGTGGGATAGGTTTAATAACTACCCTAACCCTAATGCATACCCTAACCCTAACCCCTACCCTAACCCTAACACGTACCCTAATCCTAACCCATACACTAAACCGAGCCCTAATACTAACACTAACCCTAACCCTAACCCTAACCCATACCCTACGCCATACCCGAAGCCCTCGCCGAACACGTACCCTAAGCCGTATCCTAAGCCTAACCCTAACCCTAGGCCACCCTTGACTGCTTCTGCCTCCAATAGATGTCCTAAGCACTAGTGGCTTAAGGAACAGCTTAAAAAGAGAATCCTAATGTGATTTCTTTATAATGTGTGTGTTCCTTATATTTTCTTAGTGTCTAAACTCTTCTCCATGGCTGGATCCCCAAATAATATTCCTTTACGTGCTAAGGGGTATCTAGAGAGTGGGATAGGTTTAATAACTACCCTAACCCTAACGAGTACCCTAACCCTAACCCCTACCCTAACACTCACACGTACCCTAATCCTAACCCGTACCCTAAACCGAGGCCTAACCCTAACACTAACCCTAACCCTAACCCTAACACATACCCTACGCCGTACCCGAAGCCCTCCCCGAACCCGTACCCTAAGCCATACCCTTAGCCTTACCCTAAGCCTAACCCTAACACTAGGCTACCCTTGACTGCTTCTGCCTCCAATAGATTTCCTAAGCACTAGTGTTTTAAGGAACAGCTTAAAAAGAGAATCCTAATGTGATTTCTTTATAAAGGGTGTGTTCCTTATCTTAGCCTAGTGTCTAAACTCTTCTCCATGGCTGGACCCCCAAATAATATTCCTTTACGTGCTAAGGGGTATCTAGAGAGTGGGATAGGTTTAATAACTACCCTAACCCTAACACGTACCCTAACCCTAACCCCTACCCTAACCCTAACACGTACCCTAATCCTAACCCGTACCATAAACAGAGCCCTAACCCTAACACTATCCCAAACCCTAACACTCTCCCATACCCTAGGCCGTACCCGAACCCCTCCCCGAACCCGTACCCTAAGCCGTACACTAAGCCTAACCCTAAGCCTAACCCTAACCCTAGGCTACCCTTGACTGCTTCTGCATTCAATAGATGTCCTAAGCACTAGTGGTTTAAGGAACAGCTTAAAAAGAGAATCCTAAAGTGATTTCTTTATAATGTGTGTGTTCCTTATATTTTCTTAGTGTCTAAACTCTTCTCCATGGCTGGATCCCCAAATAATATTCCTTTACGTGCTAAGGGGTATCTAGAGAGTGGGATAGGTTTAATAACTACCCTAACCCTAACACGTACCCTAACCCTAATCCCTACCCTAACCCTAACAGGTGCCCTAAACCTAAACCGTACCCTAAACCGAGCCCTAACCCTAACACTAACCCTAACACTAACCCTAACCCATACCCTACGCTGTGCCCGAAGCTCTCCCCGAACACGTACCCTAAGCCGTATCATAAGCCTAGCCCAAAGCCTAACCCTAACCCTAGGCCACCCTTGACTGCTTCTGCCTCCAATAGATTTCCTAAGCACTAGTGTTTTAAGGAACAGCTTAAAAAGAGAATCCTAATGTGATTTCTTTATAATGTGTGTGTTCCTTATCTTATCCTAGTGTCTAAACTCTTCTCCATGGCTGTACCTCCAAATAATATTCCTTTACGTGCTAAGGGGTATCTAGAGATTGGGATAGGTTTAATAACTACCCTAACCTTAACGCGTACCCTAACCCTAACCCCTACCCTAGCCCTAACATGTACCCTAATCCTAACCAATACCCTAAACCGAGCCCTAACCCTAACACTAACCCTAACCCTAACCCTAACCCATACCCTATGCTGCACCCGAAGCCCTCCCTGAAACCGTACCCTAAGCCGTACCCTAAGCCTAACCCTAAGCCTAACCCTAACCCTAGGCTACCCTTGACTGCTTCTGCCTCCAATAGATTTCCTAAGCACTAGTGTTTTAAGGAACAGCTTAAAAAGAGAATCCTAATGTGATTTCTTTATAATGGGTGTGTTCCTTATATTATCTTAGTGTCTAAACTCTTCTCCATGGCTGCACCCCCAAATAATATTCCTTTACGTGCTAAGGGGTATCTAGAGAGTGGGATAGGTTTAATAACTACCCGAACCCTAACGCGTACCCAAACCCTAACCCCTACCCTAACACTAACACCTACCCTAATCCTAAACCGTATCCTAAACCGAGCCCTAACCCTAACACTAACCCTAACCCTAACCCTAACCCATACCCTACGCCGTAACCAAAGTCCTCCTCGAACACGTACCCTAAGCCGGACCCTAAGTCTAACACTAAGCCTAAACCTAACCCTAGACTACCCTTGACTGCTTCTGCCTCCAATAGATTTCCTAAGCACTAGTGTTTTAAGGAACAGCTTAAAAAGAGAATCCTAATGTGATTTCTTTATAATGGGTTTGTTCCTTATCTTATCCTAGTGTCTAAACTCTTCTCCATGGCTGGACCCCCAAATAATATTCCTTTACGTGCTAAGGGGTATCTAGAGAGTGGGATAGGTTTAATAACTACCCTAACCCTAACACGTACCCTAACCCTAACCCCTACCCTAACCCTAACACGTGCCCTAAACCTAAACCGTACCCTAAACCAAGCCCTAACCCTAACACTAAACCTAACCCTAACCCTAACCCATACCCTATGCCCTACCCGAAGCCCTACCCGAACCCATACCCTAAGCCGTACCCTAAGCCGTACCCTAAGCCTAACCCTAATCCTAGGCTACCCTTGCCTGCCTCTGCCTCCAATAGATTTCCTAATCACTAGTGGTTTAAGGAACAGCTTAAAAAGAGAAACCTAATGTGATTTCTTTTTAATGTGTGTGTTCCTTATATTATCTTAGTGTCTAAACTCTTCTCCAAGGCTGCACCCCCAAATAATATTCCTTTACGTGCTAAGGGGTATCTAGAGAGTGGGATAGGTTTAATAACTACCCTAACCCTAACGCGTACACAAACCCTAACCCATACCCCAACACTAACACGTACCCTAATCCTAACCCGTATCCTAAACCGAGCACTAACCCTAACACTAACCCTAACCCTAACCCTAACTCATACCGTACACCGTACCAAAAGTCCTCCTCGAACACGTACACTAAGCCGTACCCTAAGCCGTACCCTAAGCCTAACCCTAACCCTAGGCTACCCTTGACTTCTTCTGCCTCCAATAGATTTCCTAAGCACTAGTGTTTTAAGGAACAGCTTAAAAAGAGAATCCTAATGTGATTTCTTTATAATGGGTGTGTTCCTTATATTATCTTAGTGTCTAAACTCTTCTCCATGGCTGCACCCCCAAATAATATTCCTTTACGTGCTAAGGGGTATCTAGAGAGTGGGATAGGTTTAATAACTACCCTAACCCTAACGCGTACCCAAACCCTAACCCCTACCCTAACACTAACACGTACCCTAATCCTAAAACGTATCCTAAACCGAGCCCTAACCCTAACACTAACCCTAACCCTAACCCATACCCTACGCCGTACCCAAAGTCATCCTCGAACACGTACCCTAAGCCGTACCCTAAGCCTAACCCTAAGCCTAACCCTAACCCTAGGCTACCCTTGACTGCTTCTGCCTCCAATAGATTTCCTAACCACTAGTGTTTTAAGGAACAGCTTAAAAAGAGAATCCTAATGTGATTTCTTTATAATGGGTGTGTTCCTTATCTTATCCTAGTCTCTAAACTCTTCTCCATGGCTCGACCCCCAAATAATATTCCTTTACGTGCTAAGGGGTATCTAGAGAGTGGGATAGGTTTAATAACTACCCTAACCCTAACACGTACCCTAACCCTAACCCCTACCCTAACCCTAACACGTGCCCTAAACCTAAACCGTACCCTAAACCAAGCCCTAACACTAACACTAAACCTAACCATAACCCTAACCCATACCCTACGCCGTACCCGAAGCCCTCACCGAACCCGTACCCTAAGCCGTAACCTTAGCCTAACCCTAAGCCTAACCCTAACACTAGGCTACCCTTGACTGCTTCTGCCTCCAATAGATTTCCTAAGCACTAGTGTTTTAAGGAACAGCTTAAAAAGGGAATCCTAATGTGATTTCTTTATAAAGGGTGTGTTCCTTAACTTAGCCTAGTGTCTAAACTCTTCTCCATGGCTGGACCCCCAAATAATATTCCTTTACGTGCTAAGGGGTATCTAGAGAGTGGGATAGGTTTAATAACTACCCTAACCCTAATGCGTACCCTAACCCTAATCCCTACCCTAACCCTAACACGTGCCCTAAACCTAAACCGTACCCTAAACCGAGCCCTAACCCTAACACTAACCCTAACACTAACCCTAACCCATACCCTACGCTGTGCCCGAAGCTCTCCCCGAACACGTACCCTAAGCCGTATCATAAGCCTAGCCCAAAGCCTAACCCTAACCCTAGGCCACCCTTGACTGCTTCTGCCTCCAATAGATTTCCTAAGCACTAGTGTTTTAAGGAACAGCTTAAAAAGAGAATCCTAATGTGATTTCTTTATAATGTGTGTGTTCCTTATCTTATCCTAGTGTCTAAACTCTTCTCCATGGCTGTACCTCCAAATAATATTCCTTTACGTGCTAAGGGGTATCTAGAGATTGGGATAGGTTTAATAACTACCCTAACCTTAACGCGTACCCTAACCCTAACCCCTACCCTAGCCCTAACATGTACCCTAATCCTAACCAATACCCTAAACCGAGCCCTAACCCTAACACTAACCCTAACCCTAACCCTAACCCATACCCTATGCTGCACCCGAAGCCCTCCCTGAAACCGTACCCTAAGCCGTACCCTAAGCCTAACCCTAAGCCTAACCCTAACCCTAGGCTACCCTTGACTGCTTCTGCCTCCAATAGATTTCCTAAGCACTAGTGTTTTAAGGAACAGCTTAAAAAGAGAATCCTAATGTGATTTCTTTATAATGGGTGTGTTCCTTATATTATCTTAGTGTCTAAACTCTTCTCCATGGCTGCACCCCCAAATAATATTCCTTTACGTGCTAAGGGGTATCTAGAGAGTGGGATAGGTTTAATAACTACCCGAACCCTAACGCGTACCCAAACCCTAACCCCTACCCTAACACTAACACCTACCCTAATCCTAAACCGTATCCTAAACCGAGCCCTAACCCTAACACTAACCCTAACCCTAACCCTAACCCATACCCTACGCCGTAACCAAAGTCCTCCTCGAACACGTACCCTAAGCCGGACCCTAAGTCTAACACTAAGCCTAAACCTAACCCTAGACTACCCTTGACTGCTTCTGCCTCCAATAGATTTCCTAAGCACTAGTGTTTTAAGGAACAGCTTAAAAAGAGAATCCTAATGTGATTTCTTTATAATGGGTTTGTTCCTTATCTTATCCTAGTGTCTAAACTCTTCTCCATGGCTGGACCCCCAAATAATATTCCTTTACGTGCTAAGGGGTATCTAGAGAGTGGGATAGGTTTAATAACTACCCTAACCCTAACACGTACCCTAACCCTAACCCCTACCCTAACCCTAACACGTGCCCTAAACCTAAACCGTACCCTAAACCAAGCCCTAACCCTAACACTAAACCTAACCCTAACCCTAACCCATACCCTATGCCCTACCCGAAGCCCTACCCGAACCCATACCCTAAGCCGTACCCTAAGCCGTACCCTAAGCCTAACCCTAATCCTAGGCTACCCTTGCCTGCCTCTGCCTCCAATAGATTTCCTAATCACTAGTGGTTTAAGGAACAGCTTAAAAAGAGAAACCTAATGTGATTTCTTTTTAATGTGTGTGTTCCTTATATTATCTTAGTGTCTAAACTCTTCTCCAAGGCTGCACCCCCAAATAATATTCCTTTACGTGCTAAGGGGTATCTAGAGAGTGGGATAGGTTTAATAACTACCCTAACCCTAACGCGTACACAAACCCTAACCCATACCCCAACACTAACACGTACCCTAATCCTAACCCGTATCCTAAACCGAGCACTAACCCTAACACTAACCCTAACCCTAACCCTAACTCATACCGTACACCGTACCAAAAGTCCTCCTCGAACACGTACACTAAGCCGTACCCTAAGCCGTACCCTAAGCCTAACCCTAACCCTAGGCTACCCTTGACTTCTTCTGCCTCCAATAGATTTCCTAAGCACTAGTGTTTTAAGGAACAGCTTAAAAAGAGAATCCTAATGTGATTTCTTTATAATGGGTGTGTTCCTTATATTATCTTAGTGTCTAAACTCTTCTCCATGGCTGCACCCCCAAATAATATTCCTTTACGTGCTAAGGGGTATCTAGAGAGTGGGATAGGTTTAATAACTACCCTAACCCTAACGCGTACCCAAACCCTAACCCCTACCCTAACACTAACACGTACCCTAATCCTAAAACGTATCCTAAACCGAGCCCTAACCCTAACACTAACCCTAACCCTAACCCATACCCTACGCCGTACCCAAAGTCATCCTCGAACACGTACCCTAAGCCGTACCCTAAGCCTAACCCTAAGCCTAACCCTAACCCTAGGCTACCCTTGACTGCTTCTGCCTCCAATAGATTTCCTAACCACTAGTGTTTTAAGGAACAGCTTAAAAAGAGAATCCTAATGTGATTTCTTTATAATGGGTGTGTTCCTTATCTTATCCTAGTCTCTAAACTCTTCTCCATGGCTCGACCCCCAAATAATATTCCTTTACGTGCTAAGGGGTATCTAGAGAGTGGGATAGGTTTAATAACTACCCTAACCCTAACACGTACCCTAACCCTAACCCCTACCCTAACCCTAACACGTGCCCTAAACCTAAACCGTACCCTAAACCAAGCCCTAACACTAACACTAAACCTAACCATAACCCTAACCCATACCCTACGCCGTACCCGAAGCCCTCACCGAACCCGTACCCTAAGCCGTAACCTTAGCCTAACCCTAAGCCTAACCCTAACACTAGGCTACCCTTGACTGCTTCTGCCTCCAATAGATTTCCTAAGCACTAGTGTTTTAAGGAACAGCTTAAAAAGGGAATCCTAATGTGATTTCTTTATAAAGGGTGTGTTCCTTAACTTAGCCTAGTGTCTAAACTCTTCTCCATGGCTGGACCCCCAAATAATATTCCTTTACGTGCTAAGGGGTATCTAGAGAGTGGGATAGGTTTAATAACTACCCTAACCCTAATGCGTACCCTAACCCTAATCCCTACCCTAACCCTAACACGTACCCTAATCCTAAGCCGTACACTAAACCGAGCCCTAACACTAACACTAACCCTAACCCTAACCCTAACCCATACCCTACGCCGTGCCCGAAGCTCTCACCGAACACGTACCCTAAGCCG
Source organism: Balaenoptera physalus (assembly GCF_965194825.1). Classification (NCBI taxonomy): domain Eukaryota; kingdom Metazoa; phylum Chordata; class Mammalia; order Artiodactyla; family Balaenopteridae; genus Balaenoptera; species Balaenoptera physalus. The sequence goes on from NW_028125219.1 coordinate 140,910, forward strand.
TATCATAAGCCTAGCCCAAAGCCTAACCCTAACCCTAGGCCACCCTTGACTGCTTCTGCCTCCAATAGATGTCCTAAGCACTAGTGGTTTAAGGAACAGCTTAAAAAGAGAATCCTAAAGTGATATCTTTATAATGTGTGTGTTCCTTGTATTTTCTTAGTGTCTAAACTCTTCTCCATGGCTGGATCCCCAAATAATATTCCTTTACGTGCTAAGGGGTATCTAGAGAGTGGGATAGGTTTAATAACTACCCTAACCCTAACACGTACCCTAACCCTAACCCCTACCCTAACCCTAACACGTGCCCTAAACCTAAACCGTACCCTAAACCGAGCCCTAACCCTAACACTAACCCTAACCCTAACCCTAACCCATACCCTACGCCGTACCCGAAGCCCTCCCCGAACCGATACCCTAAGCCGTACCCTTAGCCTTACCCTAAGCCTAACCCTAAGACTAGGCCACCCTTGACTGCTTCTGCCTCCAATAGATTTCCTAAGCACTAGTGTTTTAAGGAACAGCTTAAAAAGAGAATCCTAATGTGATTTCTTTATAATGTGTGTGTTCCTTATCTTATCCTAGTGTCTAAACTCTTCTCCATGCCTGGACCTCCAAATAATATTTCTTTACGTGTTAAGGGGTATCTAGAGAGTGGGATAGGTTTAATAACTACCCTAACCCTAACGCGTACCATAACCCTAACCCCTACCCTAACCCTAACACGTACCCTAATCCTAACCCGTACCCTAAACGGAGCCTTAACCCTAACACTAACCCAAACCCTAACCCTAACCCATACCCTACGCCGTACCCGAACTCCTCCCCGAACCCATACCCTAAGCCGTACCCTAAGCCTAACCTTAAGCCTAACCCTAACCCTAGGCTACCCTTGCCTGCCTCTGCCTCCAATAGATTTCCTAAGCTCTAGTGGTTTAAGGAACAGCTTAAAAAGAGAATCCTAATGTGATTTCATTATAATGGGTGTGTTCCTTATCTTATCCTAGTGTCTAAACTCTTTTCCATGGCTGGACCCCCAAATAATATTCCTTTACGTGCTAAGGGATATCTAGAGAGTGGGATAGGTTTAATAACTACCCTAACCCTAACGAGTACCCTAACCCTAACCCCTACCCTAACACTCACACGTACCCTAATCCTAACCCGTACCCTAAACCGAGCCCTAACCCTAACACTAACCCTAACCCTAACCCTAACACATACCCTACGCCGTACCCGAAGCCCTCCCCGAACCCGTACCCTAAGCCGTACCCTAAGCCTTACCCTAAGCCTAACCCTAACACTAGGCTACCCTTGACTGCTTCTACCTCCAATAGATTTCCTAAGCACTAGTGTTTTAAGGAACAGCTTAAAAAGAGAATCCTAATGTGATTTCTTTATAAAGGGTGTGTTCCTTATCTTAGCCTAGTGTCTAAACTCTTCTCCATGGCTGGACCTCCAAATAATATTCCTTTACGTGCTAAGGGGTATCTAGAGAGTGGGATAGGTTTAATAACTACCCTAACCCTAACACGTACCCTAACCCTAACCCCTACCCTAACCCTAACACGTACCCTAATCCTAACCCGTACCATAAACAGAGCCCTAACCCTAACACTATCCCAAACCCTAACACTCTCCCATACCCTAGGCCGTACCCGAACCCCTCCCCGAACCCGTACCCTAAGCCGTACACTAAGCCTAACCCTAAGCCTAACCCTAACCCTAGGCTACCCTTGACTGCTTCTGCATTCAATAGATGTCCTAAGCACTAGTGGTTTAAGGAACAGCTTAAAAAGAGAATCCTAAAGTGATTTCTTTATAATGTGTGTGTTCCTTATATTTTCTTAGTGTCTAAACTCTTCTCCATGGCTGGATCCCCAAATAATATTCCTTTACGTGCTAAGGGGTATCTAGAGAGTGGGATAGGTTTAATAACTACCCTAACCCTAACACGTACCCTAACCCTAACCCCTACCCTAACCCTAACACGTGCCCTAAACCTAAACCGTACCCTAAACCGAGCCCTAACCCTAACACTAACCCTAACACTAACCCTAACCCATACCCTACGCCGTGCCCGAAGCTCTCCCCGAACACGTACCCTAAGCCGTATCATAAGCCTAGCCCAAAGCCTAACCCTAACCCTAGGCCACCCTTGACTGCTTCTGCCTCCAATAGATTTCCTAAGCACTAGTGTTTTAAGGAACAGCTTAAAAAGAGAATCCTAATGTGATTTCTTTATAATGTGTGTGTTCCTTATCTTATCCTAGTGTCTAAACTCTTCTCCATGGCTGTACCTCCAAATAATATTCCTTTACGTTCTAAGGGGTATCTAGAGATTGGGATAGGTTTAATAACTACCCTAACCTTAACGCGTACCCTAACCCTAACCCCTACCCTAGCCCTAACATGTACCCTAATCCTAACCAATACCCTAAACCGAGCCCTAACCCTAACACTAACCCTAACCCTAACCCTAACCCATACCCTACGCTGCACCCGAAGCCCTCCCTGAAACCGTACCCTAAGCCGTACCCTAAGCCTAACCCTAAGCCTAACCCTAACCCTAGGCTACCCTTGACTGCTTCTGCCTCCAATAGATTTCCTAAGCACTAGTGTTTTAAGGAACAGCTTAAAAAGAGAATCCTAATGTGATTTCTTTATAATGGGTGTGTTCCTTATATTATCTTAGTGTCTAAACTCTTCTCCATGGCTGCACCCCCAAATAATATTCCTTTACGTGCTAAGGGGTATCTAGAGAGTGGGATAGGTTTAATAACTACCCGAACCCTAACGCGTACCCAAACCCTAACCCCTACCCTAACACTAACACCTACCCTAATCCTAAACCGTATCCTAAACCGAGCCCTAACCCTAACACTAACCCTAACCCTAACCCTAACCCATACCCTACGCCGTAACCAAAGTCCTCCTCGAACACGTACCCTAAGCCGGACCCTAAGTCTAACACTAAGCCTAAACCTAACCCTAGACTACCCTTGACTGCTTCTGCCTCCAATAGATTTCCTAAGCACTAGTGTTTTAAGGAACAGCTTAAAAAGAGAATCCTAATGTGATTTCTTTATAATGGGTTTGTTCCTTATCTTATCCTAGTGTCTAAACTCTTCTCCATGGCTGGACCCCCAAATAATATTCCTTTACGTGCTAAGGGGTATCTAGAGAGTGGGATAGGTTTAATAACTACCCTAACCCTAACACGTACCCTAACCCTAACCCCTACCCTAACCCTAACACGTGCCCTAAACCTAAACCGTACCCTAAACCAAGCCCTAACCCTAACACTAAACCTAACCCTAACCCTAACCCATACCCTATGCCCTACCCGAAGCCCTACCCGAACCCATACCCTAAGCCGTACCCTAAGCCGTACCCTAAGCCTAACCCTAATCCTAGGCTACCCTTGCCTGCCTCTGCCTCCAATAGATTTCCTAATCACTAGTGGTTTAAGGAACAGCTTAAAAAGAGAAACCTAATGTGATTTCTTTTTAATGTGTGTGTTCCTTATATTATCTTAGTGTCTAAACTCTTCTCCAAGGCAGCACCCCCAAATAATATTCCTTTACGTGCTAAGGGGTATCTATAGAGTGGGATAGGTTTAATAACTACCCTAACCCTAACGCGTACACAAACCCTAACCCATACCCCAACACTAACACGTACCCTAATCCTAACCCGTATCCTAAACCGAGCACTAACCCTAACACTAACCCTAACCCTAACCCTAACTCATACCGTACACCGTACCAAAAGTCCTCCTCGAACACGTACACTAAGCCGTACCCTAAGCCGTACCCTAAGCCTAACCCTAACCCTAGGCTACCCTTGACTTCTTCTGCCTCCAATAGATTTCCTAAGCACTAGTGTTTTAAGGAACAGCTTAAAAAGAGAATCCTAATGTGATTTCTTTATAATGGGTGTGTTCCTTATATTATCTTAGTGTCTAAACTCTTCTCCATGGCTGCACCCCCAAATAATATTCCTTTACGTGCTAAGGGGTATCTAGAGAGTGGGATAGGTTTAATAACTACCCTAACCCTAACGCGTACCCAAACCCTAACCCCTACCCTAACACTAACACGTACCCTAATCCTAAAACGTATCCTAAACCGAGCCCTAACCCTAACACTAACCCTAACCCTAACCCATACCCTACGCCGTACCCAAAGTCATCCTCGAACACGTACCCTAAGCCGTACCCTAAGCCTAACCCTAAGCCTAACCCTAACCCTAGGCTACCCTTGACTGCTTCTGCCTCCAATAGATTTCCTAACCACTAGTGTTTTAAGGAACAGCTTAAAAAGAGAATCCTAATGTGATTTCTTTATAATGGGTGTGTTCCTTATCTTATCCTAGTCTCTAAACTCTTCTCCATGGCTCGACCCCCAAATAATATTCCTTTACGTGCTAAGGGGTATCTAGAGAGTGGGATAGGTTTAATAACTACCCTAACCCTAACACGTACCCTAACCCTAACCCCTACCCTAACCCTAACACGTGCCCTAAACCTAAACCGTACCCTAAACCAAGCCCTAACACTAACACTAAACCTAACCATAACCCTAACCCATACCCTACGCCGTACCCGAAGCCCTCACCGAACCCGTACCCTAAGCCGTAACCTTAGCCTAACCCTAAGCCTAACCCTAACACTAGGCTACCCTTGACTGCTTCTGCCTCCAATAGATTTCCTAAGCACTAGTGTTTTAAGGAACAGCTTAAAAAGGGAATCCTAATGTGATTTCTTTATAAAGGGTGTGTTCCTTATCTTAGCCTAGTGTCTAAACTCTTCTCCATGGCTGGACCCCCAAATAATATTCCTTTACGTGCTAAGGGGTATCTAGAGAGTGGGATAGGTTTAATAACTACCCTAACCCTAATGCGTACCCTAACCCTAATCCCTACCCTAACCCTAACACGTACCCTAATCCTAAGCCGTACACTAAACCGAGCCCTAACACTAACACTAACCCTAACCCTAACCCTAACCCATACCCTACGCCGTGCCCGAAGCTCTCACCGAACACGTACCCTAAGCCGTATCATAAGCCTAGCCCAAAGCCTAACCCTAACCCTAGGCCACCCTTGACTGCTTCTGCCTCCAATAGATGTCCTAAGCACTAGTGGTTTAAGGAACAGCTTAAAAAGAGAATCCTAAAGTGATATCTTTATAATGTGTGTGTTCCTTATATTTTCTTAGTGTCTAAACTCTTCTCCATGGCTGGATCCCCAAATAATATTCCTTTACGTGCTAAGGGGTATCTAGAGAGTGGGATAGGTTTAATAACTACCCTAACCCTAACACGTACCCTAACCCTAACCCCTACCCTAACCCTAACACGTGCCCTAAACCTAAACCGTACCCTAAACCGAGCCCTAACCCTAACACTAACCCTAACCCTAACCCTAACCCATACCCTACGCCGTACCCGAAGCCCTCCCCGAACCGATACCCTAAGCCGTACCCTTAGCCTTGCCCTACGCCTAACCCTAAGACTAGGCCACCCTTGACTGCTTCTGCCTCCAATAGATTTCCTAAGCACTAGTGTTTTAAGGAACAGCTTAAAAAGAGAATCCTAATGTGATTTCTTTATAATGTGTGTGTTCCTTATCTTATCCTAGTGTCTAAACTCTTCTCCATGCCTGGACCTCCAAATAATATTCCTTTACGTGTTAAGGGGTATCTAGAGAGTGGGATAGGTTTAATAACTACCCTAACCCTAACGCGTACCATAACCCTAACCCCTACCCTAACCCTAACACGTACCCTAATCCTAACCCGTACCCTAAACGGAGCCTTAACCCTAACACTAACCCAAACCCTAACCCTAACCCATACCCTACGCCGTACCCGAACTCCTCCCCGAACCCATACCCTAAGCCGTACCCTAAGCCTAACCTTAAGCCTAACCCTAACCCTAGGCTACCCTTGCCTGCCTCTGCCTCCAATAGATTTCCTAAGCTCTAGTGGTTTAAGGAACAGCTTAAAAAGAGAATCCTAATGTGATTTCATTATAATGGGTGTGTTCCTTATCTTATCCTAGTGTCTAAACTCTTTTCCATGGCTGGACCAGCAAATAATATTCCTTTACGTGCTAAGGGATATCTAGAGAGTGGGATAGGTTTAATAACTACCCTAACCCTAACGAGTACCCTAACCCTAACCCCTACCCTAACACTCACACGTACCCTAATCCTAACCCGTACCCTAAACCGAGCCCTAACCCTAACACTAACCCTAACCCTAACCCTAACACATACCCTATGCCGTACCCGAAGCCCTCCCCGAACCCGTACCCTAAGCCGTACCCTAAGCCTTACCCTAAGCCTAACCCTAACACTAGGCTACCCTTGACTGCTTCTGCCTCCAATAGATTTCCTAAGCACTAGTGTTTTAAGGAACAGCTTAAAAAGAGAATCCTAATGTGATTTCTTTATAAAGGGTGTGTTCCTTATCTTAGCCTAGTGTCTAAACTCTTCTCCATGGCTGGACCCCCAAATAATATTCCTTTACGTGCTAAGGGGTATCTAGAGAGTGGGATAGGTTTAATAACTACCCTAACCCTAACATGTACCCTAATCCTAACCCCTACCCTAACCCTAACACGTACCCTAATCCTAACCCGTACCATAAACGGAGCCCTAACCCTAACACTATCCCAAACCCTAACACTCTCCCATACCCTACGCCGTACCCGAACCCCTCCCCGAACCCGTACCCTAAGCCGTACACTAAGCCTAACCCTAAGCCTAACCCTAACCCTAGGCTACCCTTGACTGCTTCTGCATTCAATAGATGTCCTAAGCACTAGTGGTTTAAGGAACAGCTTAAAAAGAGAATCCTAAAGTGATTTCTTTATAATGTGTGTGTTCCTTATATTTTCTTAGTGTTTAAACTCTTCTCCATGGCTGGATCCCCAAATAATATTCCTTTACGTGCTAAGGGGTATCTAGAGAGTGGGATAGGTTTAATAACTACCCTAACCCTAACACGTACCCTAACCCTAACCCCTACCCTAACCCTAACACGTGCCCTAAACCTAAACCGTACCCTAAACCAAGCCCTAACCCTAACACTAAACCTAACCCTAACCCTAACCCATACCCTATGCCCTACCCGAAGCCCTACCCGAACCCATACCCTAAGCCGTACCCTAAGCCGTACCCTAAGCCTAACCCTAATCCTAGGCTACCCTTGCCTGCCTCTGCCTCCAATAGATTTCCTAATCACTAGTGGTTTAAGGAACAGCTTAAAAAGAGAAACCTAATGTGATTTCTTTTTAATGTGTGTGTTCCTTATATTATCTTAGTGTCTAAACTCTTCTCCAAGGCAGCACCCCCAAATAATATTCCTTTACGTGCTAAGGGGTATCTATAGAGTGGGATAGGTTTAATAACTACCCTAACCCTAACGCGTACACAAACCCTAACCCATACCCCAACACTAACACGTACCCTAATCCTAACCCGTATCCTAAACCGAGCACTAACCCTAACACTAACCCTAACCCTAACCCTAACTCATACCGTACACCGTACCAAAAGTCCTCCTCGAACACGTACACTAAGCCGTACCCTAAGCCGTACCCTAAGCCTAACCCTAACCCTAGGCTACCCTTGACTTCTTCTGCCTCCAATAGATTTCCTAAGCACTAGTGTTTTAAGGAACAGCTTAAAAAGAGAATCCTAATGTGATTTCTTTATAATGGGTGTGTTCCTTATATTATCTTAGTGTCTAAACTCTTCTCCATGGCTGCACCCCCAAATAATATTCCTTTACGTGCTAAGGGGTATCTAGAGAGTGGGATAGGTTTAATAACTACCCTAACCCTAACGCGTACCCAAACCCTAACCCCTACCCTAACACTAACACGTACCCTAATCCTAAAACGTATCCTAAACCGAGCCCTAACCCTAACACTAACCCTAACCCTAACCCATACCCTACGCCGTACCCAAAGTCATCCTCGAACACGTACCCTAAGCCGTACCCTAAGCCTAACCCTAAGCCTAACCCTAACCCTAGGCTACCCTTGACTGCTTCTGCCTCCAATAGATTTCCTAACCACTAGTGTTTTAAGGAACAGCTTAAAAAGAGAATCCTAATGTGATTTCTTTATAATGGGTGTGTTCCTTATCTTATCCTAGTCTCTAAACTCTTCTCCATGGCTCGACCCCCAAATAATATTCCTTTACGTGCTAAGGGGTATCTAGAGAGTGGGATAGGTTTAATAACTACCCTAACCCTAACACGTACCCTAACCCTAACCCCTACCCTAACCCTAACACGTGCCCTAAACCTAAACCGTACCCTAAACCAAGCCCTAACACTAACACTAAACCTAACCATAACCCTAACCCATACCCTACGCCGTACCCGAAGCCCTCACCGAACCCGTACCCTAAGCCGTAACCTTAGCCTAACCCTAAGCCTAACCCTAACACTAGGCTACCCTTGACTGCTTCTGCCTCCAATAGATTTCCTAAGCACTAGTGTTTTAAGGAACAGCTTAAAAAGGGAATCCTAATGTGATTTCTTTATAAAGGGTGTGTTCCTTATCTTAGCCTAGTGTCTAAACTCTTCTCCATGGCTGGACCCCCAAATAATATTCCTTTACGTGCTAAGGGGTATCTAGAGAGTGGGATAGGTTTAATAACTACCCTAACCCTAATGCGTACCCTAACCCTAATCCCTACCCTAACCCTAACACGTACCCTAATCCTAAGCCGTACACTAAACCGAGCCCTAACACTAACACTAACCCTAACCCTAACCCTAACCCATACCCTACGCCGTGCCCGAAGCTCTCACCGAACACGTACCCTAAGCCGTATCATAAGCCTAGCCCAAAGCCTAACCCTAACCCTAGGCCACCCTTGACTGCTTCTGCCTCCAATAGATGTCCTAAGCACTAGTGGTTTAAGGAACAGCTTAAAAAGAGAATCCTAAAGTGATATCTTTATAATGTGTGTGTTCCTTATATTTTCTTAGTGTCTAAACTCTTCTCCATGGCTGGATCCCCAAATAATATTCCTTTACGTGCTAAGGGGTATCTAGAGAGTGGGATAGGTTTAATAACTACCCTAACCCTAACACGTACCCTAACCCTAACCCCTACCCTAACCCTAACACGTGCCCTAAACCTAAACCGTACCCTAAACCGAGCCCTAACCCTAACACTAACCCAACCCTAACCCTAACCCATACCCTACGCCGTACCCGAAGCCCTCCCCGAACCGATACCCTAAGCCGTACCCTTAGCCTTGCCCTACGCCTAACCCTAAGACTAGGCCACCCTTGACTGCTTCTGCCTCCAATAGATTTCCTAAGCACTAGTGTTTTAAGGAACAGCTTAAAAAGAGAATCCTAATGTGATTTCTTTATAATGTGTGTGTTCCTTATCTTATCCTAGTGTCTAAACTCTTCTCCATGCCTGGACCTCCAAATAATATTCCTTTACGTGTTAAGGGGTATCTAGAGAGTGGGATAGGTTTAATAACTACCCTAACCCTAACGCGTACCATAACCCTAACCCCTACCCTAACCCTAACACGTACCCTAATCCTAACCCGTACCCTAAACGGAGCCTTAACCCTAACACTAACCCAAACCCTAACCCTAACCCATACCCTACGCCGTACCCGAACTCCTCCCCGAACCCATACCCTAAGCCGTACCCTAAGCCTAACCTTAAGCCTAACCCTAACCCTAGGCTACCCTTGCCTGCCTCTGCCTCCAATAGATTTCCTAAGCTCTAGTGGTTTAAGGAACAGCTTAAAAAGAGAATCCTAATGTGATTTCATTATAATGGGTGTGTTCCTTATCTTATCCTAGTGTCTAAACTCTTTTCCATGGCTGGACCAGCAAATAATATTCCTTTACGTGCTAAGGGATATCTAGAGAGTGGGATAGGTTTAATAACTACCCTAACCCTAACGAGTACCCTAACCCTAACCCCTACCCTAACACTCACACGTACCCTAATCCTAACCCGTACCCTAAACCGAGCCCTAACCCTAACACTAACCCTAACCCTAACCCTAACACATACCCTATGCCGTACCCGAAGCCCTCCCCGAACCCGTACCCTAAGCCGTACCCTAAGCCTTACCCTAAGCCTAACCCTAACACTAGGCTACCCTTGACTGCTTCTGCCTCCAATAGATTTCCTAAGCACTAGTGTTTTAAGGAACAGCTTAAAAAGAGAATCCTAATGTGATTTCTTTATAAAGGGTGTGTTCCTTATCTTAGCCTAGTGTCTAAACTCTTCTCCATGGCTGGACCCCCAAATAATATTCCTTTACGTGCTAAGGGGTATCTAGAGAGTGGGATAGGTTTAATAACTACCCTAACCCTAACATGTACCCTAATCCTAACCCCTACCCTAACCCTAACACGTACCCTAATCCTAACCCGTACCATAAACGGAGCCCTAACCCTAACACTATCCCAAACCCTAACACTCTCCCATACCCTACGCCGTACCCGAACCCCTCCCCGAACCCGTACCCTAAGCCGTACACTAAGCCTAACCCTAAGCCTAACCCTAACCCTAGGCTACCCTTGACTGCTTCTGCATTCAATAGATGTCCTAAGCACTAGTGGTTTAAGGAACAGCTTAAAAAGAGAATCCTAAAGTGATTTCTTTATAATGTGTGTGTTCCTTATATTTTCTTAGTGTTTAAACTCTTCTCCATGGCTGGATCCCCAAATAATATTCCTTTACGTGCTAAGGGGTATCTAGAGAGTGGGATAGGTTTAATAACTACCCTAACCCTAACACGTACCCTAACCCTAACCCCTACCCTAACCCTAACACGTGCCCTAAACCTAAACCGTACCCTAAACCGAGCCCTAACCCTAACACTAACCCTAACCCTAACCCTAACCCATACCCTACGCCGTGCCCGAAGCTCTCCCCGAACACGTACCCTAAGCCGTATTATAAGCCTAGCCCAAAGCCTAACCCTAACCCTAGGCCACCCTTGACTGCTTCTGCCTCCAATAGATTTCCTAAGCACTAGTGTTTTAAGGAACAGCTTAAAAAGAGAATCCTAATGTGATTTCTTTATAATGTGTGTGTTCCTTATCTTATCCTAGTGTCTAAACTCTTCTCCATGGCTGTACCTCCAAATAATATTCCTTTACGTGCTAAGGGGTATCTAGAGAGTGGGATAGGTTTAATAACTACCCTAACCTTAACGCGTACCCTAACCCTAACCCCTACCCTAGCCCTAACATGTACCCTAATCCTAACCAATACCCTAAACCGAGCCCTAACCCTAACACTAACCCTAACCCTAACCCTAACCCATACCCTACGCCGTGCCCGAAGCTCTCCCCGAACACGTACCCTAAGCCGTATTATAAGCCTAGCCCAAAGCCTAACCCTAACCCTAGGCCACCCTTGACTGCTTCTGCCTCCAATAGATTTCCTAAGCACTAGTGTTTTAAGGAACAGCTTAAAAAGAGAATCCTAATGTGATTTCTTTATAAAGGGTGTGTTCCTTATCTTAGCCTAGTGTCTAAACCCTTCTCCATGGCTGGACCCCCAAATAATATTCCTTTACGTGCTAAGGGGTATCTAGAGAGTGGGATAGGTTTAATAACTACCCTAACCCTAACGCATACCCAAACCCTAACCCCTACCCTAACACTAACACGTACCTAATCCTAAGCCATACACTAAACCGAGCCCTAACACTAACACTAACCCTAACCCATACCCTACGCCATACCCGAAGCCCTCGCCGAACACGTACCCTAAGCCGTATCCTAAGCCTAACCCTAAGCCTAACCCTAACCCTAGGCCACCCTTGACTGCTTCTGCCTCCAATAGATTTCCTAAGCACTAGTGTTTTAAGGAACAGCTTAAAAAGAGAATCCTAATGTGATTTCTTTATAATGTGTGTGTTCCTTATCTTATCCTAGTGTCTAAACTCTTCTCCATGGCTGGACCTCCGAATAATATTCCTTTACGTGCTAAGGGGTATCTAGAGAGTGGGATAGGTTTAATAACTACCCTAACCCTAACGCCTACCCAAACCCTGTCCCCTACCCTAACACTAACACGTACCCTAATCATAAACCGTATCCTAAACCGAACCCTAACACTAACACTAACCCTAACCCTAACCCTAACCCTAACCCTAACCCTAACACGTGCCCTAAACCTAAACCGTACCCTAAACCAAGCCCTAACCCTAACACTAACCCTAACCCTAACCCTAACCCATACCCTACGCCGTACCCGAAGCCCTCCCCGAACCCGTACCCTAAGCCGTACCCTTAGCCTAACCCTAAGCCTAACCGTAACACTAGGCTCCCCTTGACTGCTTCTGCCTCCAATAGATTTCCTAAGCACTAGTGTTTTAAGGAACAGCTTAAAAATAGAATCCTAATGTGATTTCTTTATAATGTGTGTGTTCCTTATCTTATCCTAGTGTCTCAACTCTTCTCCATGGCTGGACCTCCAAATAATATTCCTTTACGTGTTAAGGGGTATCTAGCTAGTGGGATAGGTTTAATAACTACCTTAACCCTAACGCGTACCCTAACCCTAACCCCTACCCTAACCCTAACACGTACCCTAATCCTAACCAATACCCTAAACCGAGCCCTAACGCTAACACTAACCCTAACCCTAACCCTAACCCATACCCTATGCCGCACCCGAAGCCCTCCCCGAACCCGTACCCTAAGCCGTACCCTAAGCCTAACCCTAAACCTAGGCTACCCTTGACTGCTTCTGCCTCCAATAGATTTCCTAAGCACTAGTGTTTTAAGGAACAGAATAAAAAGAGAATCCTAATGTGATTTCTTTATAATGGGTGTGTTCCTTATCTTATCCTAGTGTCTAAACTCTTCTCCATGGCTGGAACCCCAAATAATATTCCTTTACGTGCTAAGTGGTATCTAGAGAGTGGGATAGGTTTAATAACTACCCTAACCCTAAAACGTAGCCTAACCCTAACCCCTACCCTAACCCTAACACGTACCCTAATCCTAAACCGTTCCCTAAACCGAGCCCTAACCCTAACACTAACCCTAACCCTTACCCTAACCCATACACTACGCCGTACCTGAAGCCCTCCCCGAACCCGTACCCTAAGCAGTACCCTAAGCCTAAACCTAAGCCTAACCCTAACCCTAGGCTACCCTTGACTGCTTCTGCCTCCAATAGATTTCCTAAGCACTAGTGTTTTAAGGAACAGCTTAAAAAGAGAATCCTAATGTGATTTCTTTATAAAGGGTGTTTTCCTTATCTTAGCCTAGTGTCTAAACTCTTCTCCATGGCTGGACCCCCAAATAATATTCCTTTACGTGCTAAGGGGTATCTAGAGAGTGGGATAGGTTTAATAACTACCCTAACCCTAACGCGTACCCAAACCCTAACCCCTACCCTAACACTAACACGTACCCTATTCCTAAACCGTATCCTAAACCGAGCCCTAACCCTAACACTAACACTAACCCTAACCCTAAGCCATACCCTATGTCGTACCAAAAGTCCTCCTCGAACACGTACCCTAAGCCGAACCCTAAGCCTAACCCTAACCCTAGGCTACCCTTGACTGCTTCTGCCTCCAATAGATTTCCTAAGCACTAGTGTTTTAAGGAACAGCTTAAAAAGATAATCCTAATGTGATTTCTTTATAATGGGTGTGTTCCTTATCTTATCCTAGTGTCTAAACTCTTCTCCATGGCTGGACCCCCAAATAATATTCCTTTACGTGCTAAGGGGTATCTAGAGAGTGGGATAGGTTTAATAACTACCCTAACACTAACACGTACCCTAACCCTAACCCCTACCCTAACCCTAACACGTGCCCTAAACCTAAACCGTACCCTAAACCAAGCCCTAACCCTAACACTAACCCTAACCCTAACCCTAACCCATACCCTACGCCGTACACGAAGCCCTCCCCGAACCGTACCCTAAGCCGTACCCTTAGCCTAACCCTAAGCCTAACCCTAACACTAGGCTACCCTTGACTGCTTCTGCCTCCAATAGATTTCCTAAGCACTAGTGTTTTAAGGAACAGCTTAAAAAGAGAATCCTAATGTGATTTCTTTATAAAGGGTGTGTTCCTTATCTTAGCCTAGTGTCTAAACTCTTCTCCATGGCTGGACCCCCAAATAATATTCCTTTACGTGCTAAGGGGTATCTAGAGAGTGGGATAGGTTTAATAACTACCCTAACCCTAATGCGTACCCTAACCCTAATCCCTACCCTAACCCTAACACGTACCCTAATCCTAAGCCGTACACTAAACCGAGGCCTAACACTAACACTAACCCTAACCCTAACCCTAACCCATACCCTACGCCATACCCGATGCCATCGCCGAACACGTACCCTAAGCCGTATCCTAATCCTAACCCTAAGCCTAACCTAACCCTAGGCCACCCTTGACTGCTTCTGCCTCCAATAGATTTCCTAAGCACTAGTGTTTTAAGGAACAGCTTAAAAAGAGAATCCTAATGTGATTTCTTTATAATGTGTGTGTTCCTTATCTTATCCTAGTGTCTAAACTCTTCTCCATGGCTGGACCTCCGAATAATATTCCTTTACGTGCTAAGGGGTATCTAGAGAGTGGGATAGGTTTAATAACTACCCTAACCCTAACGCGTACCCTAACCCTAACCCCTACCCTAACCCTAACACGTACCCTAATCCTAACCCGTACCCTAAACGGAGCCCTAACCCTAACACTAACCCAAACCCTAACCCTAACCCATACCCTACGCCCTACACGAAACCCTACCCGAACCCATACCCTAAGCCGTACCCTAAGCCTAACCCTAACCCTAGGCTACCCTTGACTGCTTCTGCCTCCAATAGATTTCCTAAGCACTAGTGTTTTAAGGAACAGCTTAAAAAGAGAATCCTAATGTGATTTCTTTATAAAGGGTGTGTTCCTTATCTTAGCCTAGTGTCTAAACTCTTCTCCATGGCAGGACCCCCAAATAATATTCCTTTACGTGCTAAGGGGTATCTAGAGAGTGGGATAGGTTTAATAACTACCCTAACCCTAACGCGTACCCAAACCCTAACCCCTACCTTAACACTAACACGTACCCTAATCCTAACGCGTATCCTAAACCGAGCCCTAACCCTAACACTAAACCTAACCCTAACCCTAACCCATACCCTACGCCGTACCCGAAGCCCTCCCCGAACCCGTACCCTAACCCGTACCCTTAGCCTAACCCTAAGCCTAACCCTAACACTAGGCTACCCTTGACTGCTTCTGCCGCCAATAGATTTCCTAAGCACTAGTGTTTTAAGGAACAGCTTAAAAAGATAATCCTAATGTGATTTCTTTATAAAGGGTGTGTTCCTTATCTTTGCCTAGTGTCTAAACTCTTCTCCATGGCTGGACCCCCAAATAATATTCCTTTACGTGCTAAGGGGTATCTAGAGAGTGGGATAGGGTTAATAACTCCCCTAACCCTAATGCGTACCCTAACCCTAACCCCTACCCTAACCCTAACACGTACCCTAATCCTAAGCCATACACTAAACCGAGCCCTAACACTAACACTAACCCTAACCCTAACCCTAACCCATACCCTAAGCCACACCCGAAGCCCTCGCCGAACACGTACCCTACGCCGTATCCTAAGCCTAACCCTAAGCCTAACCTAATCCTAGGCCACCCTTGACTGCTTCTGCCTCCAATAGATTTCCTAAGCACTAGTGTTTTAAGGAACAGCTTAAAAAGAGAATCCTAATGTGATTTCTTTATAATGTGTGTGTTCCTTATCTTATCCTATTGTCTAAACTCTTCTCCATGGCTGGACCCCCAAATAATATTCTTTACGTGCTAAGGGGTATCTAGAGAGTGGGATAGGTTTAATAACTACCCTAACCCTAACCCCTACCCTAACCCTAACACGTACCCTAATCCTAAACCGTTCCCTAAAACAAGCCCTAACCCTAACACTAACCTTAACCCTTACCCTAACCCATACCCTACGCCGTACCCGAAGCCCTCCCCGAACCCGTACCCTAAGCCGTACCCTTAGCCTTACCCTAAGCCTAACCCTAAATCTAGGCTACCCTTGCCTGCCTCTGCCTCCAATAGATTTCCTAAGCACTAGTGGTTTAAGGAACAGCTTAAAAAGAGAATCCTAATGTGATTTCTTTATAATGTGTGTGTTCCTTATATTATCTTAGTGTCTAAACTCTTCTCCATGGCTGCACCCCCAAATAATATTCCTTTACGTGCTAAGGGGTATCTAGAGAGTGGGATAGGTTTAATAACTACCCTAACCCTAACGCGTACCCAAACCCTAACCCCTACCCTAACACTAACACGTACCCTAATCCTAACCCGTATCCTAAACCGAGCCCTAACCCTAACACTAACCCTAACCCTAACCCTAACACATACCGTACACCGTACCAAAAGTCCTCCTCGAACACGTACCCTAAGCCGTACCCTAAGCCTAACCCTAAGCCTAACCCTAACCCTAGGCTACCCTTGACTGCTTCTGCCTCCAATAGATTTCCTAAGCATTAGTGTTTTAAGGAACAGCTTAAAAAGAGAATCCTAATGTGATTTCTTTATAATGGGTGTGTTCCTTATATTATCTTAGTGTCTAAACTCTTCTCCATGGCTGCAACCCCAAATAATATTCCTTTACGTGCTAAGGGGTATCTAGAGAGTGGGATAGGTTTCATAACTACCCTAACCCTAACGCGTACCCAAACCCTAACCCCTACCCTAACACTAACACGTACCCTAATCCTAAACCGTATCCTAAACCGAGCCCTAACCCTAACACTAACCCTAACACTAACCCTAACCCATACCCTACGCCGTACCCAAAGTCCTCCTCGAACACGTACCCTAAGCCGTACCCTAAGCCTAACCCTAACCCTAGGCTACCCTTGACTGCTTCTGCCTCCAATAGATTTCCTAAGCACTAGTGTTTTAAGGAACAGCTTAAAAAGAGAATCCTAATGTGATTTCTTTATAAAGGGTGTGTTCCTTATCTTAGCCTAGTGTCTAAACTCTTCTCCATGGCTGGACCCCCAAATAATATTCCTTTACGTGCTAAGGGGTATCTAGAGAGTGGGATAGGTTTAATAACTACCCTAACCCTAACGCGTACCCAAACCCTAACCCCTACCCTAACACTAACACGTACCCTAATCCTAACGCGTATCCTAAACCGAGCCCTAACCCTAACACTAAACCTAACCCTAACCCTAACCCATACCCTACGCCGTACCCGAAGCCCTCCCCGAACCCGTACCCTAACCCGTACCCTTAGCCTAACCCTAAGCCTAACCCTAACACTAGGCTACCCTTGACTGCTTCTGCCGCCAATAGATTTCCTAAGCACTAGTGTTTTAAGGAACAGCTTAAAAAGAGAATCCTAATGTGATTTCTTTATAATGGGTGTGTTCCTTATCTTATCCTAGTGTCTAAACTCTTCTCCATGGCTGGAACCCCAAATAATATTCCTTTACGTGCTAAGTGGTATCTAGAGAGTGGGATAGGTTTAATAACTACCCTAACCCTAAAACGTAGCCTAACCCTAACCCCTACCCTAACCCTAACACGTACCCTAATCCTAAACCGTTCCCTAAACCGAGCCCTAACCCTAACACTAACCCTAACCCTTACCCTAACCCATACACTACGCCGTACCTGAAGCCCTCCCCGAACCCGTACCCTAAGCAGTACCCTAAGCCTAAACCTAAGCCTAACCCTAACCCTAGGCTACCCTTGACTGCTTCTGCCTCCAATAGATTTCCTAAGCACTAGTGTTTTAAGGAACAGCTTAAAAAGAGAATCCTAATGTGATTTCTTTATAAAGGGTGTTTTCCTTATCTTAGCCTAGTGTCTAAACTCTTCTCCATGGCTGGACCCCCAAATAATATTCCTTTACGTGCTAAGGGGTATCTAGAGAGTGGGATAGGTTTAATAACGACCCTAACCCTAACGCGTACCCAAACCCTAACCCCTACCCTAACACTAACACGTACCCTATTCCTAAACCGTATCCTAAACCGAGCCCTAACCCTAACACTAACACTAACCCTAACCCTAAGCCATACCCTATGTCGTACCAAAAGTCCTCCTCGAACACGTACCCTAAGCCGAACCCTAAGCCTAACCCTAACCCTAGGCTACCCTTGACTGCTTCTGCCTCCAATAGATTTCCTAAGCACTAGTGTTTTAAGGAACAGCTTAAAAAGATAATCCTAATGTGATTTCTTTATAATGGGTGTGTTCCTTATCTTATCCTAGTGTCTAAACTCTTCTCCATGGCTGGACCCCCAAATAATATTCCTTTACGTGCTAAGGGGTATCTAGAGAGTGGGATAGGTTTAATAACTACCCTAACACTAACACGTACCCTAACCCTAACCCCTACCCTAACCCTAACACGTGCCCTAAACCTAAACCGTACCCTAAACCAAGCCCTAACCCTAACACTAAACCTAACCCTAACCCTAACCCATACCCTACGCCGTACACGAAGCCCTCCCCGAACCGTACCCTAAGCCGTACCCTTAGCCTAACCCTAAGCCTAACCCTAACACTAGGCTACCCTTGACTGCTTCTGCCTCCAATAGATTTCCTAAGCACTAGTGTTTTAAGGAACAGCTTAAAAAGAGAATCCTAATGTGATTTCTTTATAAAGGGTGTGTTCCTTATCTTAGCCTAGTGTCTAAACTCTTCTCCATGGCTGGACCCCCAAATAATATTCCTTTACGTGCTAAGGGGTATCTAGAGAGTGGGATAGGTTTAATAACTACCCTAACCCTAATGCGTACCCTAACCCTAATCCCTACCCTAACCCTAACACGTACCCTAATCCTAAGCCGTACACTAAACCGAGCCCTAACACTAACACTAACCCTAACCCTAACCCTAACCCATACCCTACGCCATACCCGATGCCATCGCCGAACACGTACCCTAAGCCGTATCCTAATCCTAACCCTAAGCCTAACCTAACCCTAGGCCACCCTTGACTGCTTCTGCCTCCAATAGATTTCCTAAGCACTAGTGTTTTAAGGAACAGCTTAAAAAGAGAATCCTAATGTGATTTCTTTATAATGTGTGTGTTCCTTATCTTATCCTAGTGTCTAAACTCTTCTCCATGGCTGGACCTCCGAATAATATTCCTTTACGTGCTAAGGGGTATCTAGAGAGTGGGATAGGTTTAATAACTACCCTAACACTAACGCGTACCCTAACCCTAACCCCTACCCTAACCCTAACACGTACCCTAATCCTAACCCGTACCCTAAACGGAGCCCTAACCCTAACACTAACCCAAACCCTAACCCTAACCCATACCCTACGCCCTACACGAAACCCTACCCGAACCCATACCCTAAGCCGTACCCTAAGCCTAACCCTAACCCTAGGCTACCCTTGACTGCTTCTGCCTCCAATAGATTTCCTAAGCACTAGTGTTTTAAGGAACAGCTTAAAAAGAGAATCCTAATGTGATTTCTTTATAAAGGGTGTGTTCCTTATCTTAGCCTAGTGTCTAAACTCTTCTCCATGGCAGGACCCCCAAATAATATTCCTTTACGTGCTAAGGGGTATCTAGAGAGTGGGATAGGTTTAATAACTACCCTAACCCTAACGCGTACCCAAACCCTAACCCCTACCCTAACACTAACACGTACCCTAATCCTAACGCGTATCCTAAACCGAGCCCTAACCCTAACACTAAACCTAACCCTAACCCTAACCCATACCCTACGCCGTACCCGAAGCCCTCCCCGAACCCGTACCCTAACCCGTACCCTTAGCCTAACCCTAAGCCTAACCCTAACACTAGGCTACCCTTGACTGCTTCTGCCGCCAATAGATTTCCTAAGCACTAGTGTTTTAAGGAACAGCTTAAAAAGATAATCCTAATGTGATTTCTTTATAAAGGGTGTGTTCCTTATCTTTGCCTAGTGTCTAAACTCTTCTCCATGGCTGGACCCCCAAATAATATTCCTTTACGTGCTAAGGGGTATCTAGAGAGTGGGATAGGGTTAATAACTCCCCTAACCCTAATGCGTACCCTAACCCTAACCCCTACCCTAACCCTAACACGTACCCTAATCCTAAGCCATACACTAAACCGAGCCCTAACACTAACACTAACCCTAACCCTAACCCTAACCCATACCCTAAGCCACACCCGAAGCCCTCGCCGAACACGTACCCTACGCCGTATCCTAAGCCTAACCCTAAGCCTAACCTAACCCTAGGCCACCCTTGACTGCTTCTGCCTCCAATAGATTTCCTAAGCACTAGTGTTTTAAGGAACAGCTTAAAAAGAGAATCCTAATGTGATTTCTTTATAATGTGTGTGTTCCTTATCTTATCCTAGTGTCTAAACTCTTCTCCATGGCTGGACCCCCAAATAATATTCTTTACGTGCTAAGGGGTATCTAGAGAGTGGGATAGGTTTAATAACTACCCTAACCCTAACCCCTACCCTAACCCTAACACGTACCCTAATCCTAAACCGTTCCCTAAAACAAGCCCTAACCCTAACACTAACCTTAACCCTTACCCTAACCCATACCCTACGCCGTACCCGAAGCCCTCCCCGAACCCGTACCCTAAGCCGTACCCTTAGCCTTACCCTAAGCCTAACCCTAAATCTAGGCTACCCTTGCCTGCCTCTGCCTCCAATAGATTTCCTAAGCACTAGTGGTTTAAGGAACAGCTTAAAAAGAGAATCCTAATGTGATTTCTTTATAATGTGTGTGTTCCTTATATTATCTTAGTGTCTAAACTCTTCTCCATGGCTGCACCCCCAAATAATATTCCTTTACGTGCTAAGGGGTATCTAGAGAGTGGGATAG